>NW_021159226.1:0-1117 GCF_002837175.3 Physeter macrocephalus
GCATCGGCAGGCGGACTCTCAACCACTGCACCACCAGGGAAGCCCTCCTGAGTAGTTTTAGCTCACCGTGTCTTCACCCGTTAATATCCCTTCGCATGTGCATGACACTCCACAGTTTATAAAGCAGGACTTCATTTGCCATCCACTGTGTCTCCGTGATATGAGCAGAGCAGGGGTGTCATCTCTGTTTTAAAGATAGGGAGACTGAGTCCCACATAGCGCTTAAGTACTACAGGTGGGATTGATTAGAATTCAAATCGGTTCAACAAAGTGCATGTCCACGAACGTGCAGTGAGCAGCTACTCTTCAAGGCCCTGTGCTAGGTCCCACTCCAGAGGAGTTTATAGTTCACTAAACAAGTGATAAGAAAAGCATGGACATGAACTTAGCGCTGAGGGGACCCAAGCAAGGCAGCAAGTAGGTGTGCCTGATTGGGAGTGGGTTGTCAGGGAGGTTTCTGAGAGGGGTGCTCCCTGAGTTGTGCCTTGAAGATGAAGACGATCCAGCCAAATGGAACAGGAAGGTGGGGTCCAGATCCTGACTCCCAAGTTCCCACCTGCAGTACCCTTCCCTTCCTGCCACCTTGAGTTTTCATTAAGCCTGCTTCAAATGGCCCTCCAGTGGGGAAAGCCTTTTTCTCTTTGTCTCAAATGCAATTGCTTTCTCTCATGTAGACAAAGCTCTTTTGGTTAGAGGAAACAGATATCCACTCAAGCTTGTTTGCATAAAAGGAAAAGAAAGGACTTTTTATAAAGTTACAGAGGTCTCACAGAAACTGGCAAGGTTGGCCTCATGGGAGCTAGAGCTCTTGAGATGGGCGGCATCTCTGGGAGACGGATTCTATTTTTGCCCCTTTGTGTCACTAGGGTCCCTTCAGCACCATTTTACCATTTTCCTCTCTGCCATCTGACTTTATCATCGGTCTGAATGATCTCTGCTTCCCCCAAACGTCGGCAAGACTCAGTTTGGCATGACTTTCCAGAACAGAATTTTAACAGCTGACTGGCTCCTGTCCTCAGAATCACAAATCCAAAATACAAGGCCAGGCACTGTGATTGGCCCATCCAAAGTCAGGTGACCATCTGACCACCCATAGTCCAATCAGCTGTGGCCAGGA
>NW_021159227.1:0-1117 GCF_002837175.3 Physeter macrocephalus
CAGATCCATTGCTATGTGGATGCTGGGAGAAAGAACTTTGTTATTAAACATTTTTTTTTCTGTTGAGATTGTTATGGGAGGACAGACGTGGAAGCCGTGGAATAGATTTCTGTAGAATGAAACAGAGAACAGCAAAGACCAGAGGTCGATGAACTGAGATCTAGGCAGGAGTTCTCAGCCGGGGCTGCACGTTGGACTTGCCTGGGGAGCTTTAAAAACTGGAATTTTTATTTGATTGGTCAGGGATGCAGCCTGGGCCTTGGGACTCTAAAAAGCCCTCTGGATGATTCTTACGGGCGGTCAAGGATCTGGCAGCTCTTCCTGATCCTGTAACCCACCTCGGTGCCCTCAGCTGCCAGTGACTTTCCTTGTCTTGCTTAATTTAGTTTGCATGGCATTTCTGTCATTTGCGGCCAAAAGAAATCTAACCAAAAAGCTGAAAGAGACTCTGTAATACTAGCTACCACTGATTCAGCACGAGTGATGGGCTAGGCACTGTTTCAAGTGCTTTCCTTATACTAACTCATTTAGCTTAATCATTACAACGTCCCTGGAATTAGAAAACTATTATTGTTCCCATTTTACAGATGAGGAAATGAGACATCAAAAGATGAAGGGACTTGCCAATGTTTACACAGCTTGTAAAAGCAAAGCTGGAATGTGAACCTAGAAACTTCCTTAACCACCTCACCTCAAGGTAGAACCAAGAAAGAAGGCCATTTCTCTGCAAGAAGCTCAGAAAGGGGGTCTCCAGTGAGAATATGAGTGCTTTTATCAGGAAGAAGCTTTTGGCTGTAAAACAGAAAACCCCAGCCCCAGCGGCTTGTGCAATTATTTAACCCGTCAAGAGGAAAGGAAGGGGGGCAGTTCTGGGGTTGGCTGATTCAGTGGCTCATTTTAAGTCAGTGGGTACCCCGCTTCTTCCCACTGTTCTCTGCCTGCTCCCTACATTGGCCTCTTCCTCGGGCTGGCTCTCTGGATGACAGCGAGATGATAGCGGTCCCCAGGCCTCATATCATCATAGAACAACCGCAGGCAGAGAAAGGTACTGTTTATGCACCTTGTGTTTCTATTTTTTTTTTTTTTTTTTTTGTGGTACGCGGGCCTCTCACTGTTG
>NW_021159228.1:0-1116 GCF_002837175.3 Physeter macrocephalus
CCCCCATCCTAAACTACTACTCATGTTTGAATCCAGCATAACCTGCCTTTTATTAAAATTTCTTCATGCCAAATCTACAGGTATATTTTCACCCCTCACTAGTTTTCCTAGTTACTTCCAACCTCTCCTTTATTCCTTCTCTAGGGCTCTTCTCCTTTACCTGGCTGACATCTCACCCCAAAGACCTTTTCCCCCGACCCCACTTAGGTGAGATCTTCCTAATCTTTCAGGCATAGTCAGCTGCTTCCTCCACGAGTTTTAGTTTATGTCTAGACAATAACACTTCTGCTGTGTTTCACTTGGTTTATCAGTTTACATTCTGTCCATTCCACTAGATGCCAAGCTTCTTGAGGGGAGAGAAGATTTTTTTTTTTTTAACTTTTGTATAACCAGCACCTGGTATAGAGCCTGGCACAGAAAAGATGCTCAACCAGTGCTGACTAGTTGATGAACAAACTTCCATGTATGGTTCTGTGTATGTAGGTGATACCATGGTAAGCGGGCATGTGTCTTGTTAACAGGGAAATCAGGGTGCGGTCGGGCTCTGTCCTCTTCCATGATGAAAGGATCAATTTTGGTAGTATTTTTCTGGATGCCAGCTAAATGTGCATTTGGTACTTTAATTTCTCATATTTTATATATTATTGTGCTATGCTACAGACTTTATGATGAAACTTGGTTAGCAACTCCAAGACTTAATTGCTAACATAGAAATATAATACCTACACTAATAAACCAAGGGGAAATTTCTCCTTTTTACTTAACTAGAAATTATTGTTGTTTCCCTGAAGCAAACAAATAGAAAGTTGTTTTAAAGCAAACTTTCCCAAGAAAAGATAGCTAGATTTGGAAATTAAAAGTTATGCTTAATGTGGTCTTTCATTTGGGTTAATTTTTCTTCACTGCTTCCAGGAAGTGTGTTTGTCTGGCTCTAGGCATTATTGTTTAATAAACATTTTCTGGAAAAGTTCTTCCCTACTGCTGGCAATTTGAAGCCCTGAGTGGTTAACCAGAAGGAATGTTACACAGAGGATTAAAGCAGGGAATGGGTGCTTGAAGAGCATCCACCGAATGGATGCTCTGAGAATCTGTTTTAACGAAAGGTTAAAGCTGTCC
>NW_021159229.1:0-1116 GCF_002837175.3 Physeter macrocephalus
ATAAGAGCTCCCAGAGAGAGGGGAAAAAATCTGATTCCACAGAAACCGAGATTGATGACCTAAGTGGCAATTTTCTTTCCCAAGTAGGAATTAAATCAACACACTAGTTGAAACATGACCTCCAGTCCTGACATATTTTGATTTTGTGAAAATACAGAGATACTCATTAAAGGAATATGATAGAAAGGATAACTTGATTCATTCTTAAATTTCTCATAGCTTCTAATTAGAAGCTGCTCTTGACTTTCTCTCTTCAAACCTATTGTGAAGTCTTACTGGTACAGAATAACCAGAGCACAGTTCCTCAACCACTTACTGAAGCTCAGCAGAGCCTCAAGTCAAAACTTTATCCAAGAGTTCTCCAATCCTCCTTCTGCAACCAGCCTTTCTTCCTAAGGTTCAGCAAGATCCCTGATGGAAAGAAAAGCTGGCTGTGGCAGCCTACTCCTCATATTGTTCAGGAAGTTCATTGTCAGGCTTCCCTTTCCTCCTCCACTCCTAGAGCCACTGACTATCAGCAAACTCTTCTCCAACACCAGCTTGTTTCAAGGCGTTCAGGAGAACTTTTCCTCTCAAAAGAATATTATGTCCTTCACCAAAGTGACTCTATATCCAAGACCCAGCACCAAAGCTGGCACATAGGGATATCAATAAATGTTAAATGAGTGAAAGAATGCATGAATAAATGGTTTTCCTTCTCTGTAACTTCCCCCTTGTAACCCCAATCCCCTGAATACCCCTTCTTTAACTCTAAATACCTCTAACTAGTATCCATTAACTGTAAGAGCTTTTATAGAAGGATAGGTTGAAAGGGGGGAAAGATTCTTTAGGAATAAGGTAAAGTCAGATTGCCTTACCCTAACCCTTTATATTGTTGGGTATGTTTTTTCCACTTTCAGCATTACTTTCAATAAATAAAAATAATTACCTAATTTTATTTCAATGACGTTTCCGTTTATTATTCTTTTACGTAGAGTATCAATATTGGATATTTTACTCTTACGGATGTCAGGAATTATATCTAACTATCCAATCTCTAAGAACACATAAGCTTTTTAAAAATAATGATACAGGGCTTCCCTGGTGGCGCAGTGGTTGAGGGTCCGCCTGCCGATG
>NW_021159230.1:0-1116 GCF_002837175.3 Physeter macrocephalus
AAACAAATAAATAAAGGTGTGATGAAATTGAAACAGGAAGTCCAAGGCAGTTATTTGCAGTGATCATTTCAACTACTAGATGACACGCCATCATGACATCCCATTTGGGTTGGGCTGGGAGTGGGGGTAAATTTGAAGGATGAGCAAGTTGATGGTGAGGCAAGACTTCCCAGTGGCCTCCAATCTTCTCCAGACTAAGAGCTGGAGACCTTTGTGTGCCCCAAATTTGTATGTATGGAAAAATCTGCTCAGGTAATTGCCTTCCTCCAGAACCCCATCTCCATCAAAGGTTACATCTTCATGCTACACATCAAATGCTTTTTTGACTTCTCTAAAGTTTCTTCTTTTGCTTATTGAAGAGTTGTTTTTGTTACTGGTATTGTTGTTGCCACTGATTGCTTGAAATCGTTTTATAAATTGCTTTTTTAAAATTACTGTTTAGAGAAAAAGATGAATCTGTCACTTTTAGGATCTGAGCCTCCACTGGGTTCAATCTCCTACTCTGCAGTTCATCTAAAACTTCTATTTTCTGGCTTAAGAAACAACAGGAATTTATACTTCTTATACTATTCCCTCCATCACCAACACAAGTTGGCTTGTTTTTCAAGAACTATATTTTATAGAAAGTAAAAAAAAAAAATTTTTTTAATATAACCTCCTGAGAATTCCAGGGTATATGACATGTGACAACAACAAAGCAATGTTGAAATGTAGCCTCTGGGCAAGAGGCTGGTCTTACTTACTGTTAATATTTCCAGTACACCAGCCTCCCAGCGCTCTGATTTAAATTTGGGCACAACAAAATGACACATCAGTGCATGCCATGAGCATTCTTGTTCACTCACAAACAATTAAAACCAAAAATTTAAATTGAGCAATGTCAAGAATTCAGAGTACCAAGCTGATGGCTAGCAAAAGCCCCCAACAGTCCCACACTGTTATTATAATCGTGGCATCATTTGGAGAATGTTTTTCTCTAGAAGGTAATGAGAACCTCAGTTTGGCAGAAATTCAGTCCCTTGGAGCCTTTAAGAAGTCTGGAATTAGTATTGGCCTAATGGGGTTAATTCTTGACTACCCTACTGATGTTCACATGACTGTGTTAACCTTTCTGAG
>NW_021159231.1:0-1116 GCF_002837175.3 Physeter macrocephalus
CCCCCACCCGCTCTCCATTTACAGCTGTTTTCTAATTGACATCTTAGTTATTCATCCTCATGAAAAACAGGTAATAAAATACCTGTGGGAAATATGTTGCTGATTCCGTGCTGAAGTAATTAAGATTAAATGTCTGAGGTACTTTCAGTCTAAGGAAGTTCTGTGATTATAGTTGTTTAGAGATGTACAAGTCGTTTAGGTACAGTAACTGTAATTTGATGCTAATTGGACTCTCTGGTTTGGTCTCAGGAGAGAAGGTAGAGATTGATTGCTGAATGGTTGGCCACAGGAAGAGCAAAATTAGGAAAATAGCATAGCAAAGCCCTCAGTCACATCACCCTACTGAGAATTTGAAATTCATATCCTTTCCCCCAAATCCTTTTTATTTTGCATACGCAGAGTTCACATTTAATAAATTTGCCATAATTTTATGCTCATTTCTCAACAATTCCCCTGGTTTATTTTACCTTGGGCCCAAAGGACCGGAAGCTGTTTATTCTACAACCTCCTAATGTGTGTTGAGCACATTTCATAGTGATGGGTAATTTTTTCTCAAGAACAGAAGTGCTGTAGGGCTCAGCGTGATGCTAAACTCAGACACAGATGGACAATTACCTGCCCGTTCAGAAGGCTCCCTTGCTGGTCTGGGGTTGGAGGAGGCTTCAGTGCCCCAATTAATTCAATAACTCTTGATTTCGGAATATTATGAAAATAGTTTCAGAATATTACTATAGATATTGGAACACAGTAATCTCCAAGTCACATTGTGCCAGTTTCCCAACTGACATTTTCCTTTTAATATTTAACTTACCCACTTAGTTCCTAGAGAAATATTTTTTAGAAAATGTTTTACAGTGTTTGTTAGTAACGGACTTTGAAGTATTACTTGGTATTACTGAGTCATCTTGCTAGCCTTGTGCTTATTTTTTATTTTCTTTCTTTATTTTTTAAATTTATTTTTGTCTGCGTTGGGTCTTTGTTGCTGCAGGCGGGCTTTCCCTAGTTGCGGCGAGCGGGGGCTACTCTTCATTGCGGTGGCTTCTCTCGTTGCGGAGCATGGGCTCCAGAGCTCAGGCTCAGTAGTTGTGGCTCACGGGCCCAGCCGCTCCGCGGCAT
>NW_021159232.1:0-1116 GCF_002837175.3 Physeter macrocephalus
AAAACCCCCTGGTATCCGGTGGTAGGCATCAGGCCCCATGTTAAGCATTTCTGCTCCTCATCTGCGTTCCTGGGGTTCACTTCGGGAACTCAGGCAGGCTGAGTCTGATGTTCTTGGGGGGAAGAATTAAAAGTGCAGCAGCCTGGAGAACACCTCTGTGAATGGCCGAGCTCCATTATGGGTGAGGATGGGTGTGGCCGCGGTGCCTGCAAGGGTGTGAGGGCAGCACAGAGGACAGCTAGCAGGAAGCCCCGGCCGGAAGCCAGGTCCGCTTGCCAAGAAGCATCTTTCTTTGAGTAATGGTTCCAAAGGGCTGAGCATCTCTTGAGGAAGCCAGACAGCACTTCCTGCATTTTCCGAGGGAGGGAAAGGGGTTTCTAGAGTTCCATGATTTTATCCTCTCACAGAACCCGTGGAAATTCCACCATTTCATTTTATTCCTATTTTAGAGAGAGTAAATGGAGATTCTGAAAGTTTAAGTAATGTCCTCAAAGTCACACGGCTGAGAAGCGGCAGAGTCTGTGAGACCCCAAAGCCCTGGACCCAACGTGTGAAATATTGGCCTCACCGGGGGCACGTGACCAAGGGCCCAGCCTTCTTGGATGGAAACAAAGGGACCAGCTTAGTGACAGTCCAGAGGGACTTCAGTTTCTTCATGGGGTGTCATGAATTGATTTTTTAAAAAATCTCATGCAGCATTTAAATTCATTTCAACCCCAAATAACAGTACCATGAGGGGCTAAAGAAACTGAGAGTGCAGGAAACTTCTGTGGAGGGAGACAGCTCCCAACCTGCTGGCTGAGTAAATCAGAGGCTGATGCATGGCTGGACGTTCTACCCGGGTTTTGCATTCGTGAAAATTTTGCTGAGGTGGCAACACACTATCTGACAGATGAGGAAACGGATTGAGAAAGAGAAACTGATGTCTCTGTTTTCACAGAGAGTGACAGGCCCCGGGCCAGGATGAAAACTAGGAACCCCTGGTCCCAAGCCCCAGCCTCCACGAGCCGGTTCCCCCACGCCCGTGATGCCCCTCTCGGTGTTGGTTTTAATTCAATTCAAGGGCAGATCATATATCAAATTAACTTGACCCTGGAATGATAGTAGACACTCAAT
>NW_021159233.1:0-1116 GCF_002837175.3 Physeter macrocephalus
CCCTGCATCGGCAGGCGGACTCTCAACCACTGTGCCACCAGGGAGGCCCAAACATGATTTCTTGAATGCATGAAGGACAGGCTGCAGGACTGGAGCGGGATTGCTCCCTCCCAGGCTTATGGAGGAGGGGCTCCAGCCTCCAGCCCCTGTTCTCCCATTGAAGGTTCAGTGCGGGCAGCTGGGAAGTCCTTGGTCAAGGGCACTGCTTTCCTGCCTCCTGGAAATGCATGGTGGTGTGTGTGTTTCCTGGGGTCTTTGGAGGCCATACAGCCTTTAGGTCACCAGGAAGCAAAGGTACATTTTGGCATGCTATTGAAGTTCATTTGGAGGAGAGGAAGAGACTAGGCAGGTACCCTATTGGCATCCTGACACCCTCTCTTCCACCCTTTGAGAATTGCACCAGTACTCCGGCCTGGAAGTCATGGACCACTCAGCACAGCTCCTGCCCAGGATTTTGGAGGAGAAATCAGTCCCACCTTTCCCACATCCCCAAGAAATGATGATTGTTAAAACCATTGGCCCTCTGATTTTGAAAAACTAGACACCCATAAATGACTTTCCTCCTGTTTGGAGGGTCAGGAGGTACAGTTGGCTCAGCTCCGTGTGGACAGAGGCCAAGAGTATCTACAAAGGTTGACCTGCCTTGCAGATGTGTTCCTTCCCGGTAAGAAGAGCTGATAGGCTCTCATGGGACAATCATTGGGTGTCAGGATCGGAGGCTGTTGCAGCGCCCAAGATGCTACAGATCAGGGAGGGGCTCGTGTTGGGATCAGGTGGGGTCTGGGCAGGGGGCATCTCGGTTTCCAGGGAAGAGGCTGCCTCTGATCCTGGTCACCTCAAGGGGGTCCCTTGTGGCTTTGGGCACGTTTTGAATGCAAGGGCATTGGCAAGATACTTCTGGATACCTGTTAAACTTTTTTTTTTTCTGATCTGTTAGGTGAACAGTCTCCCTTTTGTACTTCTTGCTTGAGTCTCCTTATGGACCAACAGTTGTGGCCCCCAAATTAGCCTCAGCCAGTGCACCCTTTAAAGAATCAGTTGGCAGTGAATGATTGTGTGTGGGCATATAAACTGTAGAGTTATGTACCCCAATTTTGCAGTGTAGAGGGGGCATAA
>NW_021159234.1:0-1116 GCF_002837175.3 Physeter macrocephalus
GTTTAAGGCTTCCATCAATCAGTACTCTGTCAATACTCTGTCAGCTGAAGCTTCCTGGCAGGGGACTGCTTCCCAGAACTGGGCACTTAGGGCAAGGGCTGTGACAAGGCCGGGACACTGGGGACCTGGCTTCCTGGATGCCTTGGTAGGTGGGTGGACACAGGTCTCTGAAAGTGGCTCTGACAAGGGCTTCCCAGGTGCTGTAGACAAATGAGGCCGTCACTCTCCATTCTGTGCTCCCCCAGCAATGGCTGAAGGGATTAGGACCAGGACTCTGGAGCCAGATGGCTGGGTTCAAAGTGTGGGTTCACCACTTACTGGCTGCATGACCTTGAACTTCACCTCTCTGTGCCTCGTTTAGCCCAGCTGTAAAATGGGGTGCTACCAGCATCTGACTCATAGGGTTGTTTCGAGGATTAGGGAGTCATTACATGCAAGATGTTTAAAACAGGGCCCAGCCTAAGGTCAGTGTTTTGTGTCTGCTAGTTGTTATTATCATTAAAATTCACTGAATACCTTCTATCTGCCACGTCTTTGTCCCAAACACCTGGTCCCCGCTCTGGGAAAGCTCACTTGTAAATCAGGCATCCTGGGGGCGGGGGTGAGGGGCGGGGTGCTCTCTGTGGAGAAGGGAGATCCCAGGGCTGGAGTTAGAACAAAATTGGAAACAGAGGCCTTTCCCTCATTAGCCTGTGACTCCATCCACTCATTCAGTCCTGGTGGTGGATGTTGGGGAGACGAGGGTACATGCTGCTGGTGGCAGTGGAGGAGCTCAGGGGTCCCGGGAACCCACCTCTGTCCTCCTCATGACATGGGATCAGTCATCTCATTCATTTATAGTTCAGGCTATGTTGGTGAAGAATCCTGTGCCTGCAGCCAAATGCACCCTCCCCGATACATCCCCCACTGCTACTCTTTTTAGACAGCACTGACAACACCTCCTCCGGGAAGCACCCCTTGATTTCCCCAAGCTAGATTAGATACCTCATTGTGCCCCACAGCCCCCTGCCCAGCCCCTTCCAGCACTGATCACACTCCCTGAATTGTCCGTTTCTAGATGCCCCATCAGACTGAGCCCCTTATAGGCCAGGGGTCCCAAGTCAAATATCCACAAGC
>NW_021159235.1:0-1115 GCF_002837175.3 Physeter macrocephalus
TGAGAGGCCCACGTACCGCAAAAAAAAAAAAAAAAAAAAAAAAAGATTATTGAGTCCATATTGTGAACCCAGATGCTGTGAGAAGTCTAACAGATACCAACAGGAATACTGAATAGTCTTCATAAATATGCAGCTCACATTATAGAAGTGGTAATAAATATAATAATTAAAATCACTGTTAACACATGTATTGTTGTTGAGACACCGAAAATAGATCAATGCGACTCATGTCATCAAGCGTCTCCTAGGTGCTAGAATATAAGTCCCCTGAGAGCAGATTTATTCTTTGCTCTGTACCTCCAGCACCCAGAGCAATGCGTGGCAGAGTAGCAGAGGCACAGTATATTTTGAATGAAGAATGCTAGTTCCTGAAGATATAAGGTTCCTACTATCAAGCAGCTCAAATGGGCAAGTAGGAATGTCCACAAGCCATCTTAGCAAAGAGTGATGACAATTTTGAGAATGTTGCCCACGAGGAAACAGAGATAATAAACGTCGAAAGATGTGATGTCATCGGCCACTGGTCAGTGCTAAAACCAATGCTCAAATCCTAGCCTTCCAAGTCATTTTAAGTAAGAATACAAAGTAAAAGATTATCTGTGGTGAATTAGTCAAAAGAGTTGTACATCAAGGAATGTGGAAGTAAGGGCATCCCCATTTAATGTTGGCCAATTTATTAAAACTGCATTTCCCTGAAATGAAAAAATAAAATTCGGTGTTATTCAACAATAATTTCTTACCAACCACAATTTATTTGTAGTTATTATGGGATTAGTCTGCAGATACACATGAAAACTGTATTTAAATGGGATTTTAAACTACTTCTATTGAGCATGATATCTGAGCATCCTTTTGCCTGACCAGTTCCATGCCAGAGGAAACTAATTCATGTTGTCACTTGTGTAATGATTATTGCATTTATGAGACAATTTGAGACTCATTCTGGTACTATTTTCTTTTTAGTGTGCAGAAATAGTATAATTTAATACTTAAACATGGCTGTTATAAGAAGTATGTGAACATTTTAGGATAAAATTTTTCAAAATATAGTGACTCGGCATCTCTATTAAGGCGATTCAGACTTGAAAATCTCACAGCATTCATGCCAACATCTG
>NW_021159236.1:0-1115 GCF_002837175.3 Physeter macrocephalus
TGCCATTTGCAGCAACATGGATGGACCTAGAGATTATCATACTGAGTAAAGTTAAGAGGAAGACAAATGCCATATAATATGACTTATATGTGGAATCTAAAAAGGTGATGCAAATGAACTTATTTACAAAGCAGAAACAGACTCACAGACAGAAAACAAACTTACAGTTACCAAAGGGGAAAGGTGGAGGGAGGGATAAATTAGGGATTTGGGGTTAACAGATACTACTATATGTAAAATAGGTAATCAACAAGGACCTACTAAATGGCACAGGGAACTATATTCAATATCTTATCATAACCTATAATGGAAAAGAATCTGAAAAAGAATACATATATGTATAAATGAATCCCTTTTCTGTACATCTGAAACATTGTAAATCAACTACACTTCAATTTTAAAAAAAGAAAGGTTGGAGGGGAAAGGGAAGGGGTGTCCTAGTCTAAGAAGCACCATGGGATTAAGGGCTGGGCCCCAGGCTTCCACCTCATGCTGTCTTTCCAAGAATCTTTCCCCTTCAGTCCTATTTCTAATCATGCCTGACTCAAAGCTAAGAGCGTGGGTGCCATTCAGCGTTGGTTTAGCCCTTCCCTTTGCATAAAGTCCTGGATGGAGTGGGGTAAGGCTGGGTCTGCACAGGGGCTCCAAAATGAAAAGTAAACAGGAATGTGCTTCTGTCCATGAACATGCCAGAGAGATCTTTACTGGGACTAGGATGGAGAGTTACACTATGTTAGGGGGCGATGCTAGTTTACCTGACTTCTTTTTCTTCTTAGCAGGTGTCACCTGGGTGCCTCAGACACCCCACTAGCTGATGCCTGATGGATGTGGTGAGAACAGTAACCTGCTTGCTGCTCTCTCCGTCTATTAAAACCCTGCCCGTTCCCCAAGCTCCAGCTCACCGTTTTTCTCCCCACCCAGTCAGGACTGATCTCTTTCTAGAAGTGCTTTACTTGCCCTTCAGAAACAGCACCTGATCCCCTTCTGGGCTGAATTAGTTATTTGAATACACACCCAAGGCTAAGACTAGGCCTACTTCCTTTTTGTATTTGCCACAGGGTTTGGTACAGGATAGGTGTTCAACAGGGAAGACTCAGTGAATTGCTAAGAGCAGC
>NW_021159237.1:0-1115 GCF_002837175.3 Physeter macrocephalus
ATGTTGCTGCTGCTGCTCATGTTGCTGCTGCTGCTCATGCTAGTGCTGCTGCTCATGCTCATGCTACTGCTGCTGCTCATGTTGCTGCTGCTGCTCATGCTAATGCTGCTGCTCATGCTCATGCTGCTGCTGCTGCTCATACTGCTGCTGCTGCTCATGTTGCTGCTGCTGCTCATGTTGCTGCTGCTGCTCATGCTGCTGCTGCTGCTCATACTTCTGCTGCTGCTCATGCTGCTGCTGCTCATGTTGATACTGCTGCTGCTGCTCATGGTGCTGCTGCTCATGTTGCTGCTGCTGCTCATGTTGCTGCTGCTGCTCATGTTGCTGCTGCTGCTCATGTTGCTGCTGCTGCTCATGTTGCTGCTGCTGCTCATGTTGCTGCTGCTGCTCATGTTGCTGCTGCTGCTCATGTTGCTGCTGCTGCTCATGTTGCTGCTGCTGCTCATGTTGCTGCTGCTGCTCATGTTGCTGCTGCTGCTCATGTTGCTGCTGCTGCTCATGTTGCTGCTGCTGCTCATGTTGCTGCTGCTGCTCATGTTGCTGCTGCTGCTCATGTTGCTGCTGCTGCTCATGTTGCTGCTGCTGCTCATGTTGCTGCTGCTGCTCATGTTGCTGCTGCTGCTCATGTTGCTGCTGCTGCTCATGTTGCTGCTGCTGCTCATGTTGCTGCTGCTGCTCATGTTGCTGCTGCTGCTCATGTTGCTGCTGCTGCTCATGTTGCTGCTGCTGCTCATGTTGCTGCTGCTGCTCATGTTGCTGCTGCTGCTCATGTTGCTGCTGCTGCTCATGTTGCTGCTGCTGCTCATGTTGCTGCTGCTGCTCATGTTGCTGCTGCTGCTCATGTTGCTGCTGCTGCTCATGTTGCTGCTGCTGCTCATGTTGCTGCTGCTGCTCATGTTGCTGCTGCTGCTCATGTTGCTGCTGCTGCTCATGCTGCTGCTGCTGCTCATACTTCTGCTGCTGCTCATGCTGCTGCTGCTCATGTTGCTGCTGCTGCTCATGCTGCTGCTGCTGCTGCTCATACTGCTGCTGCTGCTCATGGTGCTGCTGCTCATGTTGCTGCTGCTGCTGCTCATGTTGCTGCTGCTGCTCATGTTGCTGCTGCTGCTCATGTT
>NW_021159238.1:0-1115 GCF_002837175.3 Physeter macrocephalus
TTTTTTTTTTTAATATTACAATTCAAAGTCAGTATAATTTTCTGGGAATGAACAAAAAAATCAATACAAAACGTTAGAGAAAAGATATTGTACATTTTCCGAAAGGGAAAAGGGGACCAAAAAAAATAACTCACACGGCATTCTGAAAACCCCCTCATGATGCACTGAAATTACCAATAGCTGAAAAGATAGCAACTAAAGAATATTTATGTCCCTTATCAGGGAAGACCTTGGGGAGTTCCACAGAGAGCAGCTCTTTCACCCTTTTACCATTTTTGCTAGTGTTTTCCTTGCCTTATAGGCTGGTCAGAACAGAGGAGCTGCAGATATTTTTTTGCTTCTGATCGGCACCTTGAAAAGAATAACTTAGCATAGGCTTGATAATTCTGGATGCAATTAACAACAGCATCCATTTTCCAAATTAATACGGACTTTTTAAAACTAGGGGGAGGAAATTCTGAAGTTAATACAGTAACAGCTGCAAAGCGAGGTCACGTTTTTCTGTTTCTTCAACGTCCCCTTCCACAGACACAGCATCCGAGGTTGCTTCCCACACCCCAACCCTGCTTTGTTCTGTAGGGCACACAGCACATCGCAGTAGATGCTTTGGATGAAATGTTGTGAAGTCACTTACTCCAAAGCTTTGCTAAGTTACTTGATAGGAAAACAGCGAAGCTGGTTTTCAACCAGAGTTAGCAACAAGCAGGCAGTTGAGTCGCCCAGATTTGCATTTTCTTAGGAGCCTTATTTTAAGGAACGTTGAAATTGTCATTTATTTGAACTCTTACTGAACGTAAGATACCAAAGCATATGGATTTTTTCCTCCCAGTTGACCAAGAAACCAGAGAAAAACGTTCATTATTTTGAGTGCTTAATTGGAGATATGTTCCCCTCGGTAATCTTTTCTGTTGTACCATAAAGAGCCTATTTGCACTCTGCCTTGTCTGTAAAATTCAGAATTTACTGTGGTATCGGTTAGTAAACACGGTCTGAAAACATCTTGCGCTAGAAGTTCGGTGATTTGAAATAGCCCAGGGTCTGTGGGAACCCTTCATTAAAGAGCCAGGCACTCTGCTGGGCGTCACACCTGTGCAGGGAAATAAGGCACATCCTTC
>NW_021159239.1:0-1115 GCF_002837175.3 Physeter macrocephalus
CTCCCTCCCTCCCACCCTCCCTATCCCACCCCTCTAGGTGGTCACAAATCCATTTCTAATCCATGAGACTTTGAAATTAACGTCTAATTCTATCAGGAAATGAAGGTAATTCTCAAAAGGTTTGAAAATAAATGTAAAGATTTAAAGAGTCAAGAAACTTCCACATTCCTGATTCTATGAGAAGATGGAATGTTTAAGTATAAGATGTAATAAAGATAGCCATCAGTTATTTGGAGCACATAATTTGAGTTGTTTTGATGCAAGCACAGTGGTAGGTATTTCATATATATTAGTATTAATGTATTAAGGTACTTTACATATAATTATTTACATATATTAATGTTTTGCAGGTTTCTTAAAGCTGCAAAACAATTTTTAATAAATAAACTCGAAAAGAAAACCTTTCATGCATAAAACAGGTAGAAAAGCAGCTGCCTGTCCAAAGAAATAAAAAGAGACCCAGATCCTGGCAAATCAGTCTTCTCTCTCTTCAACCCATCTACAAAGGTATTGCTGGGTTTCCCCAGAGTTCCAAGAAAAGTCCTGTTAAATCTATCTAAAATATATTCAAAATTTATTAAACGTGCTTATGTGAAGAACACCATTGTCCCCCTTAGCATATTAAAAAAAAAAAGCCTTCCACTGCCTCCCTTTTAAATCCTTGATATCCTGAAATTCATTTTCTATAACTCAGGCAAGGGAGTCTTTTTAAAACATAAATTAGATATTATGATTTTTTTCACCTGGTTTGGCTTATTAATATATCCATGACTTATAGAACAAGGTTTAGCATATAATAAATCCTCAATAAATATTTGTTGATGTTAATGAACCAAGCAAAATATCTTAAAAAACTAAAAGAGTTACCATATGATTCTGCTATCCCACTCCTGGACATATATCCAGAAAAAACTATAATTCGAAAAGATACATGCACCCCAATATTCATGGCAGCAGTATTTACAATAGCAAAGACAGGGAAGCAACCTATGTGTCCATGAACAGATGAATAGAAAAAGAAGATGTGGTACATGTATACAGTGGAATATTAGTCATAAAAAAGAATAAAATAATTCCATTTGCAGCAACATGGATGAACCTAGAGATTATCATAC
>NW_021159240.1:0-1115 GCF_002837175.3 Physeter macrocephalus
CAGGGACGCCCTAGTTGTGGACTTCGATATCTGTTTACTAGGACGAGAACCTCCCCTCCCCTCCTGCTCTGATTCCTCAACCCCTTTTTGCAACCAAACATCGTCCGGTCACTTCTGCATCTCCACTTCCTGCTCAGATCTCACTGCTCCAGCACTCTGGCTTCCAGGCCCACATCCCACTGGATTCAAAGAGATTCTTCAGCCCTCATTTCTCTTGCAGCCCTTGGCCCCGGTGCCTCCCCGCCTACCCCACCCCATTTCTGAACCTGTCCTCTCTGGGTTTCTGGGGGATACTGCTTTGTCTGAGTTATCTTCCCATTTCTCCTGCCCCTTCTCAGCTCTCTGTAGCTACCTGCCCTTAATGTCAGCTCTCCCTGTGGTTTTGTCCTTGGCTCTTTTCTTTCTCTCTCACTTACACTCCCCTGGGATGATCTTATCCCCTCCCATGGCTTCAGCACCACCGCTGCCCTGTCGGGGTTTCCTCCTGAGCTCCAGACCCATTGCCTACTGGCCACCCCCATTGGACGCTCCATGGGTTTCTGAAATCAGACTTGGCTGGAGGGGGAGGCAGATGGGCAAACAAATAATTTGAAAAATAACCAACCTACCATTCTTTCCTCTCTCACCCTCCTCCTTCCAAAACCTCCTCCACCTCCTTCGAGGTTCTCTATCTCAGCTGATAGTACCGCCCACCCCCCCAAAAGCTGGGAATCACAGTCCACTCCTTCCTTTCCTTTGGCCCCATTTTTAGGCACAGAGATGTAACAATTTTACTCTTTTAGGTGTCTTTTTTTTAGGACAATATTTTTTCTTTATTTTTAATCTTTTTTAAAAAATTGAAGTATAGTTGATTTACAGTGTTGTGTTAGAGTCAGGTGTACAGCAAAGTGATTCAGTTATATATGTGTGTGTGTATATGTATACGTGTGTGTGTATACGTAGACGTGTGTGTGTATACGTAGACTGTGTGTACGTAGACGTGTGTGTGTATATGTAGATGTGGGTGTGTACGGAGACGTGTGTGTATATAGATGTGTGTGTACGTGGACGTGTGTGTATATGTATACATGGCTGTGTATGTGTATATGTGTGGGTGTGTGTATGTATATGTGTGT
>NW_021159241.1:0-1115 GCF_002837175.3 Physeter macrocephalus
CTGATGAAACAATGATCGATTCTGGGCCAGTCTTGCTTCATCTACAGCCCTGCCCCCACTAGACTTCTTGAAAGTGAATCCCAGACATCATATAATTTCATCTGTACGTTGTTCAGCATGTCTTCCTGAATAGTAAGGAGCCTTTGGGGAAAACTTTATCCATGAGATACCATTTGAGCTAAGTCTTAAAAACATGATTTCTTAAAGGCAGATATGGAGAACAGAACATTCTAAGGGGAGAAGGAAGGAAAGCGGTAAGGACAAGAGCGTAGATGTGGGGAAGTGAGGGACTGGAGGAGAGTCTTAAGTGGAAGGAAGCCCAGACTCCGTGAAGGACGAGAGATGCCCAGAAACGAGGCCGGGGCCCAGTCACACGGGGTGACACCTACAGGGAGAAATATCCCTGGCACAGAGACGTAAAGAAGACGAAACTGTAGTTCGGAATGGTTGAGAACTTTATCCAAGGCCATCAAGCTAATACAGGGTAGAACTGGGAGTTGAACCTAAAGTCCTTTAGGCTGCGGGTCTAGAATTCACTGGAAGAAACCATCCTTATCATGGCCCTGGGGGGAAAGTAGATGGCTCAACACAAACCCAGTAGCACTCAATAGCACACTGTGTTCTGCTGTCATTTTATGGTAGGACTGCGTGTTCTGGAATCCATAGAGAGCAGCCAAGCATCTCCTCATTGCTGGAGTGTTCTTGCGACACAGGTCCGCAGACCAGAGTCCATGCCCCCATAAAGAAGATGCTATAACCTGCTCCCTGCTAATACCCGAGGCAGAGCGCCTCACGTTCTCCCCGGCTGCATCCAAAGGCAGCCTGTGAAGCGTGCTGCGATGTGCCCCGGGGTCTGCGAGGAAGCCGGAGGGCCCGAGAAGGGAAGTTCAGCGCATGATGTTTGCACGTTGCGATCCCAAACGTGTGTGATTCATTGCAAACGCGAGCTGAAAACCTCACTAATTTCACCTTCCTTTCCAAACTGCCTGATTTCAAATTTCTACACGTAAATTCTGACTAAAACTGACATCGTGCTTTCTGCAAAAGAAAGCAATTTTACTGCCAACCGCGGAGGAAAAGTTCTGAAAGGTGGAACACAGCTGGGTTTTTTTTTT
>NW_021159242.1:0-1114 GCF_002837175.3 Physeter macrocephalus
ACGCCTCCGAGATCCTAGCCCAGGACATCCTGCACTGCGGCAGCCACAGCAACAGGCTCGCCCCCAGACAAAGGGGCCGCGGCGCGGCGGGGCGGACTCGCGCAGCCGGGGAGCGCGCGCTCGGCGCAGGGGGTCCTGGCTGCCGGAGGGCTCAGCGCAGAGCTGCGAGGGCCGAGTCCGCGGCGCTCGGGAGACCCGGCACCGGGGCGCATACCCCGCCCGGCCTGGCGCGGCGCCGGCGCCGGGCTTCCATTCAGTCTTTGACCCTCCGTCCCCACCCTGCCCCCCCGGCAGGCCGCACCACTGTAACCGCTGCCCCGGCGGCCGCCGCTGCTTGTCGGGCTGGCGGGCGGAGAGCGCGGCGCGGCGGGGCCGGCGGCATGGCTGTGTCCTGGAGGAGCTGGCTGGCCAACGAAGGGGTTAAACACCTCTGCCTGGTAGGATGGCGGGCGAGGCTCTCCCGGCGTTTTGTCTCTGGGACAGCGATTTTGATTCATTCTCTGAGTGAGCGCGGGTGGGAAGCTGGAAGTTTTGCCTCTAACGCAAACTTCTCAACTAACAAAAACTTTCTGCCGGGAGTACCTGGAGATAATAACTATCCGCTTCCTCCCTTCCTCCAAGTGCTGGGCAACTTTCCTACACTTTGATGGGAGAGCGGATGTGGAGGAAGGGAGAAGAGATCGCTGTTAGTGAACACAACTTCTTCCTTAACCATTTAAACATCCGCCCCCCTTTGCTCTTTTTCCAGATTGCTTCTGTTGGTTTTATTTTATACAGCAAAGTCCTATTTTTCATTATCTATTGTTCATTCAGTTGATATTTTTGAAGTTTAACAACATGCAACGCCCGGGACGTGGTGATGTCGCTCATTTCTTAGTCTCATTTTGTCCTGCAAGGGGATATCTGCGATCTTTAGGAGACCTGTTTGCATCCCAAATGCTTAATCTCAGGTGTGCAGGGGCTGAGTGAGGTCAGATAGGTTTTCCTCTGAGTGGTTTTCAGCTTGCTGGTCAATTGAGAATGCTCTCCAAAGCCTTTCCTATTCTGGTGTTTTTTATGACTTTAAAACTCATATTATTTAACATGGATTGCAATAGTTATGGCTTAAGATTTT
>NW_021159243.1:0-1114 GCF_002837175.3 Physeter macrocephalus
GAAAAGAATTTGAAAAAGAATAGACACATGTATATGTATAACTGAATCACTCCAATATAAAATAAAAAGCTAAAAAAAAAAGAAAAAATAATGTGTAATCCCTGGAACCAAAAAAAAAAAAAAAGGTAATTAGGTGAAAACTAAAGAAATCTGAATAAACTATGGACTTTGGTTAATTTAAAAAAACGTTTATGATGCACCAGTCATTTTCTTATATCTCAACTGATTTAATACTCACAGTGAAATCACACCCCCTTTAAGAGATAGAATATATAGCTGGAGGCCTTGTATCCTAAACCTGTGCTTTGAGAGGTAAAGTGACTTGCCCAAAGTCCGACATCTTGTGAGTGACTGAGCTGGAATTTAAGCCTTAGACTATATGATGACATAGAACAGATTTGACATAATTCTGCAATGACGTCTACATCAATTTTCAGTTGCTGCTGTAATGAATTATCATAACTTTAGCAGCTTAAAACAACACATACTTATTATATCACTGTTCTGTACATAAGTAGTCTGGGTATCATGTGGCTCAGCTGGGTCCTTTGCTTAGAGTCTCACAAGGCTGAAATCAAGATACAGGCAGAACTGCTTTCCTTTCCAGAACCTTTGGGGATGAATATGCTTCTAAGATCATTCAGGTTGTCTGAAAATTCAGTTCCTTGTGGTCATAGGACTGAGGTCCCGATTTGCTTGCTGGTCATAGGCTGGAAGGCTGTCTGGACTCAAGGCCTACTGCATTCCTCATCACATTGCCCCCTCCATCGTAAAACCAGCAACAGCACATCCAGTCTTTCTCATGCTCTGAATCTCTTTGACTTCCCCTTTTGCCTTCATCCAGGAGAAAGCTCTGATTTTAAGGGATCTTGTGATTATACTGAGCTCTTTGGATAATCTGCTGGACATGAGAGTGGTAGAGTCAGGTCTCCATCTCAACTTTTTCTACTGCAACACAACATTTTTGAAGTATAGATGACTGTAGGGCAACCACTCAGGTCAAATAATTTGTAGGCAGTAAGTTATATTCAGATCCTATTTCTAGATTTTATGAAAGTGATAGATCCATTATTTCTCTCTTCTAAGATGAATAGTTTTTCTTTATTGTGGGGGG
>NW_021159244.1:0-1114 GCF_002837175.3 Physeter macrocephalus
AGGCTTAGAGATCCTTCAAGTTCGATTTGAGTACAATGCATGTGCCCAGCCCCTGAGGACCACACACCCCTGAGGGGTCAACCGCACATTCTGAATCAGCACTGATGACACAGTAATCGAAAAGGCAGAGAAATGCCTGCCTTGCTTGGATTTTTTCATTCTGCATGACCACCTGGAGTTCTTATTTGTGTTTAAAATTTAACAGAAGAGCAAAGCAGGGCGCACTCTGGACGGTGTGGTCTCTTTATTCCATGAGAGTTCCTTGTAGTTCATATATTCAATATGCTACTGCATTTGAGGAATGGGTTGTAAAAAGAAGCATTCTTTTTTAAACAGTTACTTGTTTTATCACTGAAGAATGAATCTAGAAAGTAATCATTATTACAGATTATCCCGTGACTAGTGAAAAGAATTTGGTCACATATGTAAAAACAGCAGAATATACATTATGATTCAAGTGCACATGGAACATTCACCAAGATCGATTATATTTTGGGTCATAAAACAACTCTCAACAAATTAAAAGAATAGAGATCATATAAATGGAATGAATGGAATTAAGCCAGAAATCATGATACTAAAAAAAGCTAGAATCCAAAAAACTACTTGGAACTTAATGAAAATGAAAACACAAACCATACTGTAATCTGTGCGAGGCAGTAAAGCAGTGCTTAGTGAGAAATTTATAGCCTTAGATGTTTATATTAGAGAAGAAAAATAATCTGAAATCAGTAACCTAATTACTCCACCTTAAGAAACTTTAGAAAGAAGAACAAAGTCAGGCTAAAGCAAGCAGAGGATTTGTGTGCTGAAAACTGAAAACTCTAATGAAAGAAATTTCTTTAAAAATATCTAAACTAAGGGAGAGATAAATCATGCTCATTTATAGGAAGACTCAATATTGTTAATATTTAAGTTCTCCCTAATTTTACCTATAAATTTACCTATAAAGTTTTACCTATAAATTTAATTCAAACACAATCAGAATCTCTAACTCTTAGCAAGGTTTTTTTCTTTTGTAGATACCAACAAGTTTTTTTATTTTTTAATTTTTATTGGACTACAGTTGATTTATAATGTTGTGTTAGTTTCAGGTGTACAGCAAAATGAATCA
>NW_021159245.1:0-1114 GCF_002837175.3 Physeter macrocephalus
TAAGTCCACCCAGGTTTATATCTCACCATCAACAATATAAAGTTAAATTTGATCAGAGCTATTAATCATGGGTTATTAACAAAATATACAAAAAACCCTATCCTGGTTTTATGAGCTTTAATACTAGAATAGAATGTATGCTCAAAGATCATTTCCTATGTTGCTTTAATTCTGAGAGTGACTTCACTGCACTGGCCCAATAGATACCTTGTTTGATTGTTAAAGAATAAAGGACAGGAGGAAAGTTCACAATTTCCCTTTCAAAGAAATCTGTCAGTATTTAATGTAGTTTGAAAAGAACTTTTGGTGTCAAGACTAACACAATTTTTGGTAGATTCTTAAAAAAGAGATATACTTTGTGAATTAATAATGTCCTTACTCACTTATTTAATTAACACTAATTAACAAATAATGTTTATGTCCAATAATATGAGCAACAGTATAAATTACAATCCATTCCTCCCAGAAGTTAGAAGGAATATGCATGGGGATTTCCTTTTATGGCAGGATGGTGAACTAATTACCCTGAAAATCCTCTTCTGACAACAACAACAACAAAACTAGAACAGTGAATAAAATGAAATGAAGATTCTTTTAAATGCATAGCAGAGCTTTAAGGAGGTTAGGAAAGAAAAGACTCAGGGACCAAAACATGAAAATAAAACTGAAAATCAGAGTGGCATGTAGGCACTCACTTCAGCTGCCCTAGAATGTGTTGGTAGTCTAAGTAAGCAGGTGGCTTCAGTTTAAAGACCACAAGGAGTTGAGGCCTTGGACATTCCTGTGGCAGGATGTTTGAACTCAGACCCCTCTCCCCCATATAAAGACCTCAAAGGGCTATACTCTCAGTGAAATGGTGGTTGAAAATATCCCCCTACTGGTAAAAAACCAAAGCAAAGCAAAACAAAAAAATCCTTATAGGGATACTTGGTTTGCTTTGCCTAGGGAAAAAAATGTCCCATGAGAATTCATAAGGCCATCCTATTATCCTTACTTGCATGATCCAGGAAATTCAAGCAAAAGCATTAACATGAGGTTGATCCCAGACTAGTAAAACTTATGGGGCACCACTCTGGAAGGACATCCTTTAAATCCAAATTGCACAAGATTCCTA
>NW_021159246.1:0-1114 GCF_002837175.3 Physeter macrocephalus
ATTAAAAATAAATTTGTAAAGGTGATATGAAACCTGTTTATGAATAAAAACAGCTACATAGCTCTTGGTCGCTTGTCTTTTAGTTCCTTTGTATCAGGAGGAAATGAAAGTTAATTATTTTGTTAAAGATGGTATTAGTATAATGATTGAGACTATACTAGGTATAATAATTACAGAAAGAGATGAATATTCATATTAGTAAATTAATGTGGTATGGCAGTTTATTTAGAGAATTGTTATACTTAATATTGTAAATTTAAATATGTATTGTTTTATTTACTATGTCAATAAGTCAAGTAAGCTTAAATTTACATGTTTAAGGTCTAATTTTATAATCTATTTATATAAATATAAATGTATTTGTATATGTCCAGCCATATACATAGTTATATTAATATTAGTTAAAAAGCTTATAAATAGTAAAAGTGAAATTTAAAAAAACAACAAAATATCTTAAAATGCTTAACACAATTAGCTGCATATTAGTGGGTTTATTTATAAGGAAAAATGTATTAGTATAATTTTTTTCTCTAAATTTTTACATGGATGGTATTCAAAATGGGAAAAAAAATTTGGATTTTCCTTCTGTGAGACAGCCAAGTTATTCTGTATCCAGACCACATAAATTCTTCTTCTTATCACAATATTTTGTTAACTCCCTCTACTTCTGACAGTCTTTTATATCATTTTAACATTTCTCTATTTTTGAAAAAAGTTAAATTCCTAATAATGTTTTCTTATAATTTGGTTTTTAAATAATGTTTATTAACTATCTCCTCACCTTGAAACATTATGATTTACTTTCAAGTATTTTCTCCCCTCTCAATCCTTGATATTTCCTTTCTCAAACTCAGTCCTCAAATTCAGCAAACTGGCAAGACATTCTTTATGTCTTAAACTATCTTTGAGTTGCCTAGAAAGGCTGTTAGATAATCCCATTCTTTTGTCTTTTAAAAGAAAGAAAAACAAAAATATTAAAGTTGATCTTGGCATTCTGTAAGTGTTAATTATCTAAAAGCTATTATAAAAAAAATTTACTTACCAAACAGGAAAAATGAAAAAAATCTAACATATCAAAAGGAAGGTTCTTTTATAGATTTACTATGTAACCTAT
>NW_021159247.1:0-1114 GCF_002837175.3 Physeter macrocephalus
AAAATTCAATGTCTCACTAAGCTCAGTACAGATAAGCAAAGATATCTACATTTATAACATTTTATTTCCTCTTTCTGAGTATCTGAGAATATTTGCAACTAATGAATTCTCAAGCTTAAGACTGATGCCTGAGTAACATTCACTGTTAGAAAGGAAGGAGGTTCAAGTCATTAGATGAAGACAGTTGATGGAAATCCACCAAGTCTACTTGACCTCTGGATACCCTGGTTAAACGGGGGTTAAGGAGAAAACACCCCAGAAGAGGAGAGGAGGCTGAGGCCAGAGATAGGAGTCATTTCAAGTCTCCACTCCACCATAGCCTTTGCTGTGTGTTTACTGAGGGTTGAACCAATCTCTCTGTTCGAGGGCTCTTAAGACACCCAAGAGCCTTATAAACATTGAAACCCATTAGCTCCAATGGGCAAGTGTTGCCTTTTGCAGACATTAGTAGCAGCACAGTTGGGCTGTTGAGCTGCTGGCAGTTTTGACTGTAAAACTGTGCTTACGATAAAGATCTCTCCTTCTTTCCCTTCCCACTCACCCCCATAAGCCTCCCATTTAATTGGAAACTGAAGTCCTTGGAACCTTTCCTAAGGAGGCTGGTTTCCTTGCTCTACCGGAGTTATATTATGAAAATGTTCTATAAAGTCACACCCTTTGAACCTTCTCAATCCAGGTGAGGCCACTGGAAACTCTCAGGTGGTACCTATTCCGGCACACTTCCCCAAGGTAGGGCATGCCAGACCTGGTGGATCAAGAAGATGAGACAGAATGCATAACCTGAAGCTTGGAGTGAAATGCTGAGTTACCATACCAGACAAACTCATGGCAGACAGAGCAAAACGTGGGTTGTGGGAAAAAGGTGGCCGTGAACTCATGGCACTTGACATGGTGGACTTTGGCCTGTTTGATGGCTCCTCGGCGCTGATGCAGAGCAAAGAAGCCTTCGTTCTCGAATTCACTCATGTCCTTTGTGTCTGCAGGAAGAGGACAGGGCACAGAGTGACATTCTGCCATATGGCTGTCAGAGCTTGGGGCAGCAGGGGTGGGGGAGATGGGGAAGGGACAGAGACTGATGAGGAATGAGACCAGCAAACCCCAAGTACTTTTTTTT
>NW_021159248.1:0-1113 GCF_002837175.3 Physeter macrocephalus
AGGCCACAACAGTGAGAGGCCCACATACCGGAAAAAAAAAAAAAAAAAATTAAAAACATCAAAGCAATCCAGTTGCAGGTTTTGACCCATTCTATTTAGTGGAAACAATGATTATAAGGAATAACTTAGCTTTTTCTCCTCAATATACAATGATATGCTCTGATATCAAATGTTTCCATAAATCTCTGTCATAAACGAGTACAATAACATAAAATTATTGGTATTACATTAGCTTCATTAGAATTTTAAATTTTAATTTTAAATTTCCCTTGACTTCCAAAGCACACGCAAAAGTACATTTGTCTATGTTACAATTGATTTCTAGTTTAAAATAATTTAGTATGGGTAAAAGCAGATGTTTAATCCTATAAATTTGTAATGATCTATCATATATCAACTATTACTAACAATGCAAGTTTTACGTTTTGTCCTGAGTTCTTTTCACTTTCATTTCCAGACAGGACTCACAGCATACATCCTACATATGATTTGTGAAAGGAAAAATCCTCTGTGCTCTCTCTAGGGCCTTCTCATCTCCTGCCAGGCCAGTGAACAAGATGAGTTTCTTTTTATAACGACAAGGCACAGAGATAATTCATCAACTGGAGAGCACAAACAATCCTTTATTCAGCAGAATGACAAAGGGTTATTTAGCTTCTGGCATCTACTATAGCTCTTGCAAGAACTAGGCCCAAGAGCCAATATAATAATTAATAAATTTCCAACATCTGGGCTGTAAAACAATTTTTTATGAATGCTAAACAACACTAGTGCCAAATTAAAACCTCCCCTTCTCGTATTTATCTACCTGAACCCTTCACTGTAGAGCCAAATTTGCCTGTGTTCTGGCTATAAAGTGCGGATAGTGATGACATAGTAGGAAGATATTACACAACTTGGAAAATCCATATTACTAAGTGTCATTTAATCATATGGACAGTGACGATATCACCCACTGAGCCTAATGGAGAATAACCCTTGCCAAGAGTAGAGTATCAAATTAAATGACAGGTGAGTGATATTGATCTTCACACTGAAAAAAGGAGCCACATGTAAAGGACGAATTAGAGCCTCAGTTTCTCTAACTGTCCTCCAGCATCCTTATTTTATTTT
>NW_021159249.1:0-1113 GCF_002837175.3 Physeter macrocephalus
GGTTTTGCATTATGCATTTTCAGGAGGAAGAAAGGTAGCTACTCAATCCTAACGAGTGTTCCTTCGGAGGCCAGGCTCTATAGGTTTGACCTGGGCACATTTGAGAAGCCAGTGCTGTGGTGTAAAAGGACAAGACCGTCCTGTGAGGTCCTGCTTTGTTCCTCTCACTGTTGTTTTAGTCTTATCGTAAGGTAACTAGTGAATTAAGGACTGTTGTATATTCATTTCACAGCTGAGGGCACTGAGGCCCAGAGAGGTTAAGTACTTTGCTCAAGTTTGCACAGTTAGTTAAATGGCAGAGCCTGCTGTATCTGTCTCTAGATCTCTGCAACTAACCAACATGCTGTTCTACTGAACCCTCCGAAATTGAAGTCATAAGAAGCTGTATAATTTCTTTCCCACTTAATCTGAAACTAATGTTCATACTGTGTTGTAGTTGTTCATTCACATAACCAGAAAAAGTTCATTCATTACTGTCTTAGTCCATTCGGGCTGCTGTAGTTCATAAACAAGAGAAATTTATTGTTCACAGTTCTGGAGGTTGAGAAGTCCGAGATCAAGATGCCAGCATGGGTGAGCGAGGGATCTCTTCCTGGTTCATGGTATAGGGGAGGAAAAGTAATTTCCCTCTACCTTCTGAGTTCTTGGCTGAGACTCCTGTAATAAGAGACAGATTAACAAGAAAAAACAAACAGAAGTTATTAAGATGTGTACCTCACATACACATGGGAGATACCCAGGGTAAAATGAGTAGCTCCCAAGATGGCTTAGAATTCAGACTTAAATACCATCTTAATAAGGAAGGAGAAGGGAGGATGTAGGTGTCTTTGAGGAGAGTAAATGATTTTTAGGAACGATGAATGGGCCCTCAGAAGAATAGATGGAGGTGTGAGTTTGTGATAAAGTGTGTCTGGGTGTGGCGTTGACTTCTACTCTCTTCCCCTGTGACAAGAAGAATCTTCCCTGGTTGATGGAATTCCAGGGGAGGGATCTATGACAAATGAGTTTCTTTTGGAGGATCTGTCTTTAGGCGGATAAGGGGAAATCCGAGAAAGCCTCTCCCTGCATTTGCTGTTTTTCAAGAGCCTACAGCTTAAAATAATCAATATATAA
>NW_021159250.1:0-1113 GCF_002837175.3 Physeter macrocephalus
ATCGGCAGGCGGACTCTCAACCACTGTGCCACCAGGGAAGCCCTGGAAGGGGACTTTGAAGTCATTTGGTTGACCCCTTCACTTGCTGGCTTGGCCAAGGGCCTCACCTCTGAGCCTCTTTCAGAAAGAGGGAGAGGGATGAGGAGAGCCCTGGGCTTAGGGTCTCTGACTTGGCAGACAGGTCAGAGGTCATTTAGCAATAATGATAATAAATGTCCTTAAAACGAGCCTCACATAGTGCTCACAACAACCCTGAAAAGTGATGTGAGCGGGCATTGTCACCCTATTTCACAGATGGGGAGGTTGAGGCCCAGGGAGTGACTTGTCCATGGTCTCATTACTGTAAGTGCAGAGTTGGGATGCGAGCCAGGTCTTAGGGTTTCTGGCTCTCTGCACTTGGCCTGCCTCCTGCCTCTTACCCATTCTCTTTCTGCTGAGCAAGACAGCCTCCCTCAGCTGTACTGGGGTTGGGGTTCCTCTTGTTCTCAGTGGTCTCTTGGGAGAAAGAAGTCATTGTCTTGTTTGACCAGGCGGTCCTCCTGGGACACCCCCCTTCCTGGCCTGGCCTTCAGCCTTGAAGGCACCCACCTTCCCCCCTGCCAGACCCGAGGCAGTGTCAGGAACAGGTAGGGGTTCATCTGCCTTCTTTGGGGCTGGGGTGGGGTTGGTCCTGTTGCCCCTCTCATTCAGGCTGGCCAGGGAAACACAGCTACCTCTCCCTCAGTTGCCTCTAGCAGGTCGGCACTTCTGACTGCCCCCTCCGGGAAGCCACTTCTCGCCCCAGTTTCTCCTTACCCACTGAGCACAGGAGCCCCATGCCCCACCGCTGCTTCCCCTTCCCCTAAGCTCTCCAGCAGCCTCTGTGGCTGTGAGAACAGCCCCCATCTTGCTTCCCAGACCCACTGACCAGGAATTTCCAGCTCTGGGGTCTCCCCTCTCCTCCTCCCCTCCTCCCTCTGGGAGCCAGAGGCCCTTTGTGAAGCTCTTTGTGTGGATTTGAGCTCCCAAGGCAGGGGGACAAAGGGACACCCCTCTCCCCTCTCCATTGTCCTGTCTCTTCTCAGGAGGCCGTGTATGTGTATGTGTGTGTGTGTATGTGTGTGTGTGTGTGTG
>NW_021159251.1:0-1113 GCF_002837175.3 Physeter macrocephalus
TGTCTTTTTCTGAAAGTAGTTTTGCTCTGAGAGATCTCTTGATGACATCTTGCCCCCAAGATGCAATCTGGTGTCCAGCAGGAAGCCAGGCACGCGGGGGCCTGGGTCCCTGTCCTCGGTTTGCAGAGATCAGTCCTTCGCTGCTCCTGCCAGGAACTCAGGAGCTGTGGGACACTGAGACCCCCGAGCTGCTAAAATCACTAACGCGTTGGTGACCTCAGAGGCAATGAGAAATGTCTGTGACAACCACGGTCGTTTAGTATTTTTAAGCGTAACAGGGGCGTATTCACGAAGACATAGATTTCAGAGGTACGTCAAATTGTGTGCTTCACCCGTGTCCTTTGATTTCCAGCAATCCCACCCCAGGAACTGTGATCAACAGGCCCAACGGCTCGGACGTGTACAAGGGGGTTCTAAAGGACTACACGGGCGAGGTGAGACGTGTCGCGGGGTCGGAGCCAGCGGGGTCTGTTTCATTTCCGTGATGATTTTTCCCTCTTTCATGTACTTCTGGAATCAGAACCTCATTAGACTGATTTCTGGTTAATGTTTTGTGTTTGTATTAAGATTTGTGCTTGAGGTGCAATTTCTGAGAATTTTGAAAGAAAGCAGAGGGGAAAGAAAGAATGTTAGCTGTAGTCTACTGATCTTCAGTTTCTCATCTTGTTGTACTTTAAGCTTCACAATAGATTTCCTTCCGTAATACCTGATTTTCTTAGGAGATTGCCAGTGATCTGATTATAGATTATCTGTGCCCTTTTCTGAAGATCAATTTTCTCAGCATCAGCCCTAATACAAAATATCTCTCTAAATTTTGTAAGATAGTTTTTCGTTAATTATGATAGTATATAACTTCCAGAACATTACATGCTTCCCAGTCGATTGAGGCTGTATACATTGACACATTTTTAAGAACACCATCATGACTTCAGCCTCATGGATCTCATAGTCTCTTTTTTCGTAATGTCGGAGGGATCGGAGCTAACATTCCTTGTGACAGAGAAACGTCTGAAGTTTAGCAGTTCTTTCAGTTTTATTTTTCTCTTTTTTTTTTTTATTTTTTATTTTTGCGGTACGCGGGCCTCTCACCGCTGTGGCCTCTCCCGTCGCGGA
>NW_021159252.1:0-1113 GCF_002837175.3 Physeter macrocephalus
AAAAAAAAAAAAAAAAATGCAGTTTGCACATTCTTTAAAAATGTCCGTTCTATATATATACAGCAAATCTACTTTTGACATTATGGTATAAAAATAAGAATATCTTTGTGATTCCAGTCCCTTGCTTTTAACTATCCTGCTGTTGAAACATTGTGATCTTTACCACTTTAGTTTCATAATCATGGTATTTTGACCAAAAGCAAGAACTTTCTGCACTGTCCTAGTTTAGTTGTTCCAACTGACTGCGTGTTCTGATGTTGAAACCTTGTCTTTCTGTTCATCCCACTAAGGAAAAAGTTTTCTTCACCAACTCTCATCCCAGATATGTAACTGTTCCAACTGATGTTGAAATAGAAGGTGTACATAGAAGGGGTCCATTTTGAACTCGGTGGTGGAAGATTTCTTGCCCTGAGACATTTATGTAGCTTCACTGAAGCCCTTTTGCAGGAGGTGTTTCCCTGCTCACCAGTCCTATTGAGAAACAGCTGACTCGGAAGAAGTCGGAATCTCCTGGAAAGACAGCACGTGCAGGTATTCGTTATATGGGAGTTAGTGTGTCAAACGAAGTGATTTGCCGCTTTCACCTGGATGCGGTTCAGTTAGCAAGGCCTTCTCAGCTTCAGCTGTGGACTCAACTGAACGTTCACAATGCTAGCAACGTTACCAGCAAAAAGAGTAACGGGAGGACGGGCTTAATAAAGCTTCCCTCTGTCTTGCTTTGCGTTCCTCATATAGATCATTAGCTCTTAGTTAAATTCTGGTGCTACTCAGTCATTCTTAGATTTGGGTAAAGATACCAAGTTGACTGCTTTGTAATAGTGAATAAAATCTTGCTCACATTACAGTTTTCTGGGGTTTGTTTTTTGCCAAAAAGATAAATAACTTCATCTTTCTCAATGCATTAAAAATAAGAATATTTCATAGTTTTCAACTGTTTTTCATCAGAAGCACTTGAAATTAAAAATAGTTCCTCCCAGAAATGAGGACTGATACAGGGGGCTTAATTAAAATGAAGGAGAAATTCACTGAAATTGAGCATTATTGAAATGTACTTTATTTTATTTTTAAAATAAATTTATTTTATTTATTTATTTATTTTTGGCTGCGTTGGGT
>NW_021159253.1:0-1113 GCF_002837175.3 Physeter macrocephalus
GTTGGTAAAAGAGAAAGACACTTCTCGAGTGGTTCGGTCTCAACCAGGCCTCGCTTGGTGGATGCTCTCTACCGGGGTTTTGTACCATATTCGGATCGTGAAGGAGCGACAAGAAGTATAAGTGGGGAAGTGAAGAGTTGAGGTCTAGTTTGCGGGTACGGCCCACTGGTGGCGGTAAGGAAGAGGGAGTTAGTGATGGTTTTAGCGTTTCGTATGTGACAGTGAACGAGGATAGAATACCGCTTTGATTTTGCGGGGATAGCAATATGTTGACGAGGGACACGCGCACGTGCGACATGTGGTTCCTATTTTGATGGTGAACGAGGATAGAATACCGCTTTGATTTTGCGGGGATAGCAATATGTTGACGACGGACACGCGCACGTGCGACATGTGTTTCCTATTTTGATGGGATGCACCAGAGGAATTTGGACGCAGTTGAGCTGAAGGAGTGTGTTGCTCTGACATTCTTGTGCATAACCAGGTGCGAGGAAAGACGTTGTGGCAAGGCAAGATTGTCGCATTGGGCGGAAAAGGGTGCAGGAGGATATGTCGTGGTCAGCGGCAGGCTGCAATGTAAGACGATCATGCTGGGAGCAATATACTATTCGAAATGTTGGAAGGCCTTCGACGGGTGCAGATAGAGATGTGGACGGAGCTAAACTGTTGCGAGGAAAGACGTTGTGGCAAGGCAAGATTGTCGCATTGGGCGGAAAAGGGTGCGGGAGGATATGTCGTGGTCGGAGGCAGGCTGCGATGTAAGACGATCATGCTGGGAGCAATATACTATTCGAAATGTTGGAAGGCCTTCGACGGGTGCAGATAGAGATGTGGACAGAGCCGCACTTCACTGACAGACGTCGTCGATCGTGGACAGTAGTATGCAGAGCTGAATGAGGAGAGCCGCGTACAGTTCCGGCGACGAGGAATTTTGGCTATCATTAGGGGCTACCACGGGTGTGAACGTTGCGGGAAATTTGCAAAAATGTGGGCTGACGTTTGGAATATTCAAGAAATGCACAGGCAAACCAGTTTCAAAGGAAATGAATATATGTTGCTTCCGTTGCACTCAGCAATATAGTTTTATCTTGGGTTCAGTACAAGGAAGAAGTC
>NW_021159254.1:0-1113 GCF_002837175.3 Physeter macrocephalus
GGACCCTCTGATAGCTCAATTCACTTCTAGGGAAACTATTCTAAGGAGATGATTAAAGAAGTGTGCAAAGAATAATGTGTAAAATGTTCATCAAGGAATTATTTTCCTCTATTCCCAGTTTGCGATCCTTAATTCCCATTTACCACTAAAAAGAATCAGGAGTCATTGGAGAAATGGTTGCTTTTGCGTCTGGGGCAGGATTGTACAAGTGAGCCTGGACTACCCAGCCATACCAGTAAGCAAGGAAGGCAGCTGGAGGAAGGCATTAGAGCAGCTGGCTTGTGGTCCATTCACTCTCTTTACTGGAGGGATGTCCTTGGGGAACAGAAAAGCAAGCAGGTGACCAGGTCTTATCTCCTTGTCAATTGAACCTTCAAATAAAAAGACTAACTGCTCGGAGGAAGAGATGGTATCTATGGAATGCCCTTAGCGGGAAGTTCCCAGCTAAAGGATTGCTTACAGTAAATAAACCCAGAGTCCATAAGGCACACGTCCCTAGAGAATGTCCCAGAGAAGTCTGACAACTCTCTGGAGTATAAAATGGAATATTTCACAATTTAAATTTCATAATTGAAACGTGCCCTTTGTATGAGGAACTCTGTGAACTTCACTTAGACACTCTGTCTCTTAATCAGGATTATTACTGATGTGGAGAAGAAGAATGTGGAGGACAAGACGTGAGGTCTCAGATGTCTCTCTGCTTCATCTGAGCCTCCTGATTGCCTAAAAGTTATTAGTAAAGCTTGATGCTGATTCCTATGCTTGATTTGACAATCCGGTCCTGTGTGTTAGCTCAGTAACAAAGACAACTTGGATACTGTCAAAAAGACTGAGGAACCAATCTGAAGAGGCTCCCAACGGGCAAAATGGAACAATTTGAAAAATAATAAGAGTCATAATTGCAATGGATTGAAACAAAACAAACTTGTTTAAATCCATGAGTTACTACTGATACTAAAACCCAAACTAACCAAACAAAACCCTCTTTGGTCACTTTTATAGGGTGTTAGGGAACCAAATTTTTTATTTATGTATATTTTTATTTTTTTGGCTGTGTTGTGTATTCGTTTCTGTGCGAGGGCTTTCTCTAGTTGCGGCGAGCAGGGGCCGCTC
>NW_021159255.1:0-1112 GCF_002837175.3 Physeter macrocephalus
AACAACCCAATCAATAAATGGGCAAAAGACCTAAATAGACATTTCTCCAAAGAAGACAAACAAATGGCCAAAAAACACACCGAAAGATGTTCAGCGTCACTAATTATTAGAGAAATGCAAATCAAAACCACCATGTGTCCCCTGTTTCTTAACCAGCCTAAGCCCAACTCATTCAAGAAGTACGTTCCGATTCCTCTTTTCTGAGACATACCATGGTTCCTTTGAGTTGCATTCCCGGCAACTAGCAAAAAAGCAAAACAACAACAAAATAAAAACAAAACCAAAAAACCTAATAAAAAAACAAAAACGCAAAAACAAAAACCACCAAAAAACAACAACAAAACACCAGCCTAGCTTTCTGACTACCACTGTATCTGGCCGTCTTTGATTGGGAGGTTCAATAATTATTAGCATTAGACAAACTTTGGTTTGATTCTCAATTCTGCCACTTATTAACCTGTGGGATTTTGCTAGAACTAATTTAAACTATATACAGTAGTGACCCCAAATCCCACAGTAAAATTTACTAGAGCAAACGTAAACTAAATGCATCTTAGATCCCTAAAATGTCTGTGGCTGCTCCAGTTTTCTACCCACCACTCACAATAAAAGGGAATATGTGTTGGAGAGATGATCAGATGGAAAGAGATAGTGTTATTCCGAGATTACAGCAAACATGGCTAACATCTGCAAATTCTATAAAAATATATGACCATATGAAAACCCTGCTAGGGTTCTTCCCAAGGGCTTTGAAGATTAAACTTCATTAGCTTCAATGTAAATTAGTTTTCCGTGTAAAATAATGAATGATTGGATGCACCATACAACCATTGTCTCCTTCAAGAAAAGCTGACTGCTTGCTGGGCATTCAGGTTTCGGGAGGGTAGATTCAAAAGACAGCTTGGCTTTGAGGCTAAAAGAATAAGAGTGGAGGGGTAGCGAGAGAGAGACAGAGAGACAGACAGAGGAAAAACTTAGAATCAGGAGAACCTCTGCTTAGAGCCTGGGAAGATAGAAGCCTAAAGAATATTCTTAGGAAGCTTTGCTCTATGTGACTGTGGCCAACCCTTCCGTAATACCCACATTACTATTAAAATGTTTGGAATTTAATA
>NW_021159256.1:0-1112 GCF_002837175.3 Physeter macrocephalus
TATCCAGGACTATTGGTATCTCTCCTCTGTACCAAAGCCCAATAGATACATGAAGACAACTCCTAATATAGCAAGATTTCGAAGTCTTTGTTCACTTAGTCATTGTCTTTAAAAACAAAACAACCTCACCCCTTACCCCTGCCAAACAACTCTCCTATATATTACCTATATTGCTTTCACTGTGTTACATTCAGATCAGATATAATTCTCCATGTAAGTTAGGGTCAGTGCATCCTTCTAGATGTCCTACCTCCCTGAAAAGAACACAGGGTTCTACTGCTTTCTTACGTGTAGGTACAACTGAAATAATTGGCCCATACAAATGCAGAAATGATCTTGCCCATAACTTGGCCAGCCTGGAACTAAAATATAAAAGATCTTGCCGATAATATAGCCAGTCTGAAGTGAAAACATAAAAGATAAAAAAAAAATTTTAACAACAACGTCCTACTGTATAGTACAGGGAACTATTGATATATTCAGTATCTTGTAATAACCTATAATGGAAAAGAATATGCAAAAAATATATATGTATATACATGTTTATATAACTGAATCACTGTGCTGTACACTTGAAACTAACACTGTTGTGTAAATCAACTATACTTCAATAAAATAAAAAAAAAAGAGATAAAGGCCCAACTCCAAAGAGACTCAAAGGCCTTAGTGGTCTGTATTACACTTCTTTCCAGCGTCATCTCTGGCTTCCCTCCAGGCTCTCTTTGCTGCAGTCTCTTCCCAAAGATGCCTCACTTCTTCATAACATCATACCTTTGTTCATGCTTATTCTCCACTATGGTACATTCTTTTTTTCTTTTTGGTTTTTATTTTTTTATTTTTAAATTTTTTGTGTTTTCTTTATAACATTTTTTCTATATTCCCCCCCAAAAATATTAAATGGAGATTGGTTAAATAAGTCATAGCGTACCTAGACAGTGGAACAGTAATTGACCTTTTCCTCCCCATCTTTATTGAAGTATAACTGACAAATAAAAATTGCATATGTTTAATGTGTACAACTTGATTTAATATATGTATCCACTGTGAAATGATTACCGCAGTCAAGCTAATTAACACACTCATCATCTCACAGAGTAACCTTTTTTTTTTTT
>NW_021159257.1:0-1111 GCF_002837175.3 Physeter macrocephalus
TTACTGAGCACCTATTATGTTCCAGGCATTTCACAGACACTCTCTCTTTAAATCTCAGGGTAACCACACGAGGTCCGTGTCATGACCGCCACATTATAGATGAGGACGATACAATGCGGAGAGGTTACAGGATGTGTTCTATATCCCACAGTAAAGGGCAGAGCTGGGATTTAAATCCACATTTGTCGGACTGCAAAGCCGGTGCAGCTATAACCACTGCACCACGCTGGGTAAAAGGATAGGATTTTAGTGGTTACAGTGCCTCTGTGTTTTCCCCTCTCCTCCCTCCTCAATCCCCCCACCAACTCTTACCCTCAAACATCTGTGGTATGTGAACAATTTGAGGGCTAGGGCAAGGCAGCTTCCCTAGAACCTTCCATGAATCTCGGAGCCCAGGACTCTGCATCAGCAAGCAATTCTGACCCTTGAAGGGGAAACTTCCTCTCCCTCCCCTGGAGTAACACTCTCAGCTTCTCCGGTCCCTCTCCCACCTCTCCCCAGGGAAAAAGGGGGCACTTAACCTTGATAGGTGAGGTTGAAAGGAAGCCCTTTCCCCTCCCCTCCCCTCCTCTCCCTTCTCCTTTCTCTTCCCTGCTTCTCAGGACCATGGTGCCCACTTGGAGCATTCATTCTCCTCTCCGACCTCCCGGCAGCTCTGACCTCACTGGGTGACCTGGTGGGAATCTGTCTATTCCGGGGTTAGCGTTAGGATGCCCATGAGTCTGCCATCTGATCCAGAGCTAACTCACCTCCTGCTGCTTTTTGAGGGACAAATGGGGGGAACGCTTTGTAGGGGGACCATTAATGTTCAAGGTTGTGATGCCATTATTAGGCACTCACTGCACACCATCATCAACAATGGGCCTCTCTGCTCACGTCCCCTGGGCTGTGGTTGTCACATCAGTAACAGCTGCTTTAATAATCTGAGCTCTGCTTACCTCCCTGCATTATTGTGAGGACAAGCTGAAACAAGATAGTGAATGCAAGGTGGTCCCTAAAACCACAAAGCCCTATTAATAAGGGTAGAGGGGGCTTCCGTGGTGGCGCAGTGGTCGAGAATCCGCCTGCTGATGCAGGGGATGCGGGTTCGTGCCCCAGTCCGGGAAGATCC
>NW_021159258.1:0-1111 GCF_002837175.3 Physeter macrocephalus
AGGAGAAACTTCAAAGAAGTTGCCTCCCACTTACCTTTGAAGGAAAGACTTAGCATCAGCACGGTGGGCTGAAGAAGGCATTCTCGATAGTGTGGGAGCTATGCCGGTAGCAGGGGTAGATTAGCCTGGCTGCATGGAAGCCAAGATGGGAGAGCGAGGTTGGGTAGAGGCAGATTATAGAGGGGCTCAAAGTGAAGGCTGGGGGGAACATTCCCGTGCCGACAGGGAGGGTGGAGGGCATCTTGCTGTTCAGATAAGAAGTGGACCATCCCCCTGCTCAACAGTTTTATTCCACAATTTTCTACAGAGAAAGCATAGTTAGCTGTCCCTAACGAGCTGAGTGAAGCTGGGTAATTAACATCCTTTCACTGGGCCTCAGTTTCCCCGTCTGTAAGAGGAAGAGGTTGAAAGAGAAGGGTGCTGAATCTCCTTCTAGCTCTGAGATGACTTGATTCTGTGATTCCATAATGAACTCAAAAGCAGGTACATATGCAGATCACAGCCATGTACCTGCCAGGGCTTTTTTCCTTCTCGGCTGTTGGCTGTTGTAATTTTCGATAAGTGCCAATGCTTCTTTATTCTCAAATATAAAAACATAGAGAAGATTAAGCCACAGCCTGACTCATAACAATGTGGGCATCCAACTCCAGCTTTCTGATGAAGCCACCACTGTTATAAGAAAATTGGAAAGTTTAATATTTGCAAAAACAAACAAATAATTCCCCCTCCCCCCACCTGGAAGGAAGCTGAATGTTTTCGGTGACAGTATCTTTCTTCTCAGGTTCTTGACACATGGAGCTTTATTTGGGAACATCTGAGATTTCTGGAGACACGCTGTGGTTACAGCGCTCATTTGGGTCTAGTCTCTCCTTTTAGGGTCAGAATCAGGTGATAGATCTGTGGCCTCTGTAAGAGGTTGAACCCCCAAGGACGAACCTTAAAAAGAACTCCCATAGCTCAGATTAGTAATTGCAGAAACTAATGTGAGCCACTTTGATGGACCACTTGTGCAAAATGATGATTGATGATGGTGATAATGATGGTTCAACACATTTATTTAGTGCTGACTATGTGCTAGGCAGGGTCCTAAGCACTTGACTTGCATTAATGC
>NW_021159259.1:0-1111 GCF_002837175.3 Physeter macrocephalus
ACCAAACACTAAAAGGCCCACATCATAGAGGATAGGAGGAAACAAGCAGGATCCACCTCACACCAAAGGGTCCACATCAGAAAGGGGATGAAGAACCCATTAGGAGGCACCTCACACCAAAGGCCCCAGAAAAAAAAAGGGAATGAGGAAGCCGGCACGGACAACCTCACACCAGAAACACAAATCACAAAGGGGATGAGCTTCCCAGCAGTAACCACCTCACACCAAAGGGCCCATATCACAAAGGCATGAGGAACCCAGAAGGAACCAAGTCACACGAAAAGCCCACATCCCAAGGGAAGAGGAACCAAGCAGGAACCACTTCACACCAAAGGGCCTATATCACAAAGGGGATGAGGAACCAACCAGGAACAACATCACACCAAAGGGCCCACATCACAAAGGGTATGAGGAATCCAGCTGTAAAAGCTTCACACCAGAGGGCCCACATAATATATGGGATGAGGAAACAAGTAGGAACCACCTCACACATCATTATCCACATGAAAAAGGGGATGAGGAATCCAGCAGGGACCACCTCATAGCAAAAGCTCACGTCACAATGGGCACCATGAACCCAGAGGTAACCATATGACACGTCAGCGTCCAGATCCCACAGGCGATGAGGAACCCGGCAGGAAGTACCACACATGAAACCCACAACACAAAGGGGATGGGGAACCCAACATGAACTACCTCACACCAAAGGTCCCACGTCACAAAGGGGATGTGGAATCAGCAGGAAGCACCTCACGCTTCATCGTCTTCATCGTAAAAGTTATGAGAAACCCAGCAGGAACCACGTCACGTTAAAGGGCCCACTTCACAGAGGGGATGAGGGACGCAGCAGGAACCACATCACACCAAATGTCCACATCACAAGGTAAGAGGAACTAAGCCGGAAACCCTTTACACAAAAGGGCCAACTTCACAAAGTGGATGAATTACCAAGCAGGAACCACATCACAGTTGACTCTCTACATCACATACGGGATGAAGAGCAGAGCTGTAACCACCTCGGAACTGGAGCCCACGTCACAAAAGGGAAGGGGAACCATAATAAACCACCTGACACGTCAACGTCCACATCGCAAAGAGGATAAGGAACCCA
>NW_021159260.1:0-1111 GCF_002837175.3 Physeter macrocephalus
TTTTTCCTGGCACATTCCATTCTAATTTACCACCTAGAACACGACTTACATTGAGGCTCTGTTGACCTAGTAACCAGATTTTGTAAAGGAGAACTGCTACCGCCTTGTGGCCGTTTCTCAAAACAGCAGCTTTAAACCTATCGCTAATGGTCACTTGATATTCAAAATAATTACAGGCCTGTAAATGACACCTGCCCTCAAAACAAATCCTTGGGTCGTAAATCGAGCAAAAACCTTAAAAGACATGCACATTTCAAAACGACAATTTCAAGAGGCATATTTTACGCACATTTTGTCTTCTCTTTCTTTTTCTTTCTTTCTTTTTTTTGGTAAAATGGGGATGGAAAAATGCTCAACATCATGAATTAATAAAGCCATGCCAATCCAGTCTACAAAAACGTTCACCTCACAGCCGTCAGAATGATAATCAACTAAAATGTCTACAAATAATAAATGCTGAAAATATTTTAGAGAACTGCATACCCTCTAGCTGCTCATGAGATGTAAAGTGGTAAGAGCCAATACTGAGAACAGAAAGGAGCTGCATTTAAAAGTGAAAACTCAGTCACCATTCCATCCAGACGGCACACTGCTGAGCCTTTCACCTGAGAAGAGCAGAGTCGAGAAGACACAGGCTGCAACAGCTGCACTGCCCGAATTTTTACAGTAGCCAAGACACGGAAGGAACCAAAATGTCCATCAACAGATTGATGGTTAAGAAGAACTGGTCCATGTACACAGTGGAATATTAGCCATGGAAAACAAAGAAGCACTGCTCTTTGAGGCACCATAGATGAGCCTAGAGAAAATCACAGAATATGAGGTAAGTTGGAAAGCAAAGACATATCCTATGATATCACTTATAGGCGTTATCAATCAACTGTCACAAATGAACATACTTTCACAGAGAAAACACTCTCAGACTTAGAAAACAAACTATGCTTATCTAAAATGAAAGGTTGGGGGAATGGATAAATTAAGATTAGGTTTACCATTTGTGTACAAATACATGTTAAATACATATATCAAAAAGACTGACCATATAGCAAGGGAGGTCCACAGAACACTCTGCAATAATTTACATGGGAAGAGGATTTGTACATGAATATAT
>NW_021159261.1:0-1111 GCF_002837175.3 Physeter macrocephalus
TTGATCTAGGACTTTGATTTTTCAGTACTGTGAGCAAATAAATTTCTGTTATTTAAACCATGAAAACAAAAAAAGAAAACACATTTGTATCCTCTCTGATACAGCAAAAGTAGCAGGTAAGCTAGGCTTATTTTAAAGATAGATCTAATGATTAGGAAACAATTTTTAAATGCATTTATTTTCTTGGATTCACATAATAATGGAGTCAGGTTTAGGACAAAAGTTTAGGAACAGTCTCAATCTTGCTGATTGAGAAATATTCATAGTAATAAACCAATTAAACAATTAATCAATTAACTAGTCTTGCAAGCCTTGGTTTCTCTCTTCAGTGTTGTCTATATATGTAATAAATGGTAAATCCTGCTATTATTCTTTTTAAATTAAATTAAATGCAAAATAATGAAATTGAATTCTTATCTTACACTACTCACAAAAATAAACTCAAAATGAATTAAAGATATAAACATAAGACCTGAAACCATAGAACTCCTAGAAGAAAACACAGGGAAAATCTCCTTGACATCAATCTTGGCAATAATTTTTTTGAATATGACATCAAAAGCAGAAGAAATAAAAGCAAAAATTAACCAGTGGGTATTGGGAACTAAAAAGCTTTTGAAAAGCAAAAGGAACTTCAACAAAATGAAAAGGCAATCTATAGAAGGGGAGAAAATATTTTCAAAACATATATCTGATAAGGGGTTCATATCCAAAATATGTAAAGATTATTAGTAATGAAATTGAATCAGTAATGAAAAAACTTCCAACAAACAAAGAACCAGGACCAGACAGCTTCACAAGGTAATTTTACCAAACATTTAAAGAAGAGTTAATAGCTATCCTTCCCAAACTATTCTAAAAATTTGAAGAGGAAGGAACACTTCCAAATTCATTCTATGAGGCAGCATTTTTCTGATACCAAAACCAGACAAAGATATCACAAAAAAGAAAATTACAGGCCCATAACCCCAGTGAATATAGATGCAAAAATACTCAAAAAATACTAGCATACAGAATTTAACATTACATTAAAAGGCTCAATGAATTGGGAGATTGGAATTGACATATATACACTTATATGTATAAAATAACTAATAAGAACCTGCTGTAT
>NW_021159262.1:0-1111 GCF_002837175.3 Physeter macrocephalus
TAGCTGATTCACTTTGTTATACAGCAGAAACTAACACAACATTGTAATGCAATTGTAGTCCAATAAAGATGTTAAAAAATAAATAAATAGTTTCAAGACAGATAATCCTAATCTTATATGAACACTGCCAGAAGATAGCGAAGAGGGACTTTTGCCCAACTTACTCTATGAGACTAGAAAACCTTGACCCTGGAACCAGCAAAGATGCTATGAGGAGAGAAACATCAAGTCAATCTTCCTCGTGAACAGAAGATGCAAAAACTTCTAAGCAAAACTTTAGCAAACTGAACCCACCAGTGTACACAAAAGATGATACGCCATAACTAAGTTACATCTATCCTAGGAGAGCAAATCTGGTTTAACATTAGAAAAACTATAGATGGAAGGGGGCATGAGAGAGGTTTGTGTGTTGCTAATATATTCTGCTGTTTGCTCCAGGTGCTAGCTGGATGTTTATGTTTAGTTTTTGGAAACTCACTAAGATGTGTACTTCACTAAAGATTTTGAAAAAAAAATCTTATAAATAACCCTCACTGTGTTAACAGATTAAATGATTAGAGTCTTGATCATTTCAGAGGTGGCCAAAAAAGTGTAATCCCATATCTATTCATGATTTTTAAGACAGTCTTATTAAGCTAGAAATACAGGGGATGTTCCTTAATCTGATAAAGGGAAAGAAAGAAAGAATGAGAAAAGAGAGAGCGAACGGAAGAAACAAAAGAGAGAAGGAACGAAAGAAAGGAAGGAGAAACAGAGAAAGAAAGAAAGAATTGAAGAATTAAAGCAAACAATGAAACACAGCAAGCCCATTTTAAAATGGAAATGTTGACATCATTCTGTTTAATATTAGGAATAACCCAAAGATGCCCAAATTTGCTGTCTCTATTTGACCTTGTAGTGGATGTCCTAGCCAGCCAGTAAGAAACCTGTAAGTTGATTACCTTACTTCTGTCACTCACAGATTCACAGAAAACTGTGCACCGCTTATAGGCACATGATTAGATATCACAGTTTAGCATGGTGGCTGACTTTGAGATCAATATATTTTTTTTAAAAGCCAAGTGGAGGGGCTTCCCTGGTGGCGCAGTGGTTGAGAATCCGCCTGCCGATG
>NW_021159263.1:0-1110 GCF_002837175.3 Physeter macrocephalus
ATAGGTAAAAATTCAGGAAATTTTATAGGCTGAGATGTTTTCTTTAAACGCTTTCCATTTACCATTGAGGTAACTATTATCCTCCATCATATGAATTATAAATATAAAGATGGGTTTTACCTAAGGGAAGAAACAAGTAGAACTAGTTTTGTTCACACATACATATCAGCTGCTCAGCCTATTTGTGCCTGAAAGTAGTTTTGTGGCCTAGAATGTAATGCCCAAACTAAACCTGCTGAATCAGAATCTCCTGAGGTTTGGTTTGATAGTGTGTATTTTAAGCCAGTTCTCCCATGATTCTGAGGCAACCAGTTTTTGAGTTTAGGAATCACTGACCTAGGGTAAATGTCTAAATTTCTCAGTGCTTCAGAACTCTAAATACTGCTGCCCTTTTCTGCTGGTAATAAAAAAGTATTTGAATTTCAGAAGCTAAATTTATACTGAGACATTGATTGTCAGAGATATGAAATATATGTGAAAGTACCATTCTTGAATTTGTCCTTTGTTCTCTCTGTGCTGTTTATTTAGTGGCTTTGTTTAGACATGGCAAATATTGTATAATTTGAGGAAAGCGTTTTTTATGTTTTCTTTCTTTCCTGTTCTGTTTCGTATACCTTGTAAACCACTTTACTTTTTCCTAAATACATTGTCTTACTCAGGACTCTTGTTATCGAAATCGAACTCAAACTTTTAGGCAGAAAGAGGAATTAGATGGTTTATATATTCAAACTCTGTAGAAGGCATGGATGCAACTCTGGGGAGTGACAGTGAGGTCTGGAAGTGTAGTGACCCTTAACTCTGCAGGACTTTTGCTCTTTCTCACTGGTGTTTGGCCTTATCTCAGATTCCACCCATCCTCTGTGGGTTTATGTTCAAAGCCCATTTACATTTGTCTCTGCTTTTTTGATCCACGTGTCTTTCAGAATAGTAACTGTTATTGCTTAATGAGCTCTAATTATGTGTCAAATACTGTTACAGGGGCTTTAATGTTTGTATTCATCTAATCCTTATAACAATCCTATGAGGATGGTGCTGCTGTTATATCCGTTTTAAAGAGGAAGAGCTGGGCTTCCCTGGTGGCGCAGTGGTTGGGAGTCCGCCTGCCGATGC
>NW_021159264.1:0-1110 GCF_002837175.3 Physeter macrocephalus
ACCTATTTGTTTACACACCATTAAGTGTTGCATAAAGTGAGATAGCATTGGAATTCTAAATTTCCTCTCCCAGCAAGAGAGAGAAGTACTCTGTCTTTGAACCTTAAATGTGCTTTACTGTTCCTCCCCTACTCTATACCTAATGTTCTGGCAGAAAACTAAGCTCCATAAGTCTTGCTGGTTTCCTTGGGTCTCTCTAGGTATGAGTCCCTCTAAGATTCTTTCATATGGAGCACTTATAATATGCCTTGCACTGAGGGGTAAATGATCCCACTGATTCAGAAATAGGATGGCTGATCGGATTCAGCACACCATTGGGAGGTCTGGTTACGTCTGAAGGTGAATGGAATGACCACCTCAACAAGAGTGAAGGACATTTGCTGAAAGGAAAAAATGATAGAATAAAAACATTAGGGCTGTCCTTCAGAGAAGGAAATCTAGAATAGTGCTCTGTCCATAGAACTTTCTGTAGTGATGCAAATATCCTGTGTCATTTAATACCTTAGCTGTGGCTATTGAGTACTCGAAATGTGGTGAGTGAGACTAAGGAACTGGAATTTTCATTTCATTTAGCTTTAATTCATTTAAATTTATATTTAAATAGCCATGTGTGGCTAGTTGCTACCATATTGGACAATGCAGGTCTAGAAAGAAGCTATAAGTGTTTCTGGTTCAGTAAGTTACGTTTATAACTTCTTAGGATTTTCTGAACCCGTTATTTCCTCTCCTTTAGGGACAACTAATAACCTGGAACTCTAAGGGTCAGATCATTTATTTCAGGGAGAATGGAAAGAGGGAGAATAGAGAGAGGTTTAGGGAATAAAATAACCTTGGGGGGAGGCTTTCGGAGCAGCTAGCAATAAGAAAGGCAGAAGTATTAACTAGTTTTGGAAGAAGATGGAGGGTGGAATGGAAGGAAGGGAGTTTAGAAAGCCTGTCAGGGATGAATGACCGAGCCTGGGTACTCAGCCAGCCCTTTGCTAGGGGAACCCTGTCTGGGAGATCCCACTGCAAATAGCGCGAACTGAGTTCTTTCATTCATTTTATCAAAATTAACCGCTCAGGGGGCTTCCCTGGTGGTGCAGTGGTTGAGAGTCCGCCTGCCGATGC
>NW_021159265.1:0-1110 GCF_002837175.3 Physeter macrocephalus
TCTGATGTCCTTCTCATGATTACACTGGGGTCTGAGGGCTCTGGGGAGGAAGACCACAGAAGCAAAATGCCATTTTCATCAAAGATACATACTCTACGCATGACTTCTCACCTTGGTTACCTGGCTGAGGTCGTGTTTGTTAGTCTTCTCCATTATGAACCTACTCTTTATTTTCCTCTTTCCCTACAGTACCCTTTGGAAGGAAGGGTCTATGCGAAGCCCCTATTCACAGAGCAGAGAATTAGTCTCCATCTCCTTTAGGTGGAATAACTACATACATTATGGAAAATTCTTCTATGTTTTTTATATGTATGTATGTTTGTATTTATTTAATCATGTATATATCAGCATGGACTTCTGGTTATTTATTTTATACTTTGGGTTATAATCCAGAACTACATTATTTATTTTGTTGCTCAAAATGTTCCAGCTTTGGTCTTTGGGAGCTCTTTCAGTTGACTCCTATGTCTCTTTGTCAGAGACCCCTACATTGTGTGTGTGGAAGGGGGTGTATGTTTTAAGCCCTTCCTTACTTTCTGGCAACACAAGATACCCCAGGCTCATCGTGTATAGTTCCTGTCCCCATCCTAGAATCAGCTTTTTCTCCAAGGAGCCCTGGTTTCTTTTACTGGAGAATAAAAGATCTGGGCACCAAATTTAATAAAATATTTTGAAAGCATTCTTTTGCTGTCATTTTGTCTGTTTTGGAAACTTTGAATTATTTTTGTTAGAATTTGTTAGTATAAAATTTTGATGTTTTATAGTTCCAGTTTGCAAAATTCACTTTTAGGCTAACATTTCTGCCTATATTGACTATTAAGCCTTTTATTTTCAGCAAGAAATTTGCACAATTTTGTTTCTATATATCTCACTATTAAACTCAGAGTACGAAAACTTGAGTTTTTCTACGTTATGCCCATTCAGTCAGTTCAAGTGGCTATTTGGTTAAGTGATGCTAAGTATCCAGGACCTTTGACTGTTTTTAAAATATTTTTAGTGAATTGACTAAATATTTTGACATCTTATAATTACAAAGTACCTAGAGAAAGTAGATAAAAAGGCAAATATCGGGCTTCCCTGGTGGCGCAGTGGTTGAGAGTCCGCCTGCCG
>NW_021159266.1:0-1110 GCF_002837175.3 Physeter macrocephalus
AGGCCACAACAGTGAGAGGCCCGCGAACCGCAAAAAAAAAAAAAAAAGACATACTTTCCAAATAATTTGCTAGACTGTTATACCTGAAAATCTCTTAATTGTAAACTATGCTTCTTGTTTGTGTCCACGTATGAAGAGCTCATGAGGATTTCAAGAATTCCACTGAATATATGTGATGGTTTTGGATTCAATTCTGGCCTCTAAAAAATGACAGAACTGTAGAATCACAGTGCAGAAAAGCATTTAGTCTATAAATGCATCTAGTGCTTTAAATCCACTAAAGCACCTTGTAAGTAGCTGCCCTTACTAACAATGGTAAAGCTAAGCTTTTATGCAGCATGTGGGATCTTAGTTCCCCGACCAGAGATCGAACCCATGCCCCCTGCACTGGAAGCACAGAGTCTTAACCACTGGACCGCCAGGGAAGTCCTACTGTCTTTTTAATCTAAAAAGTCTTAGGCTTAGACCAAATGCCTGAGAAACGGCAAAGCTAAACCTCAGAGTCTTTGGCCCCAGATATCAAGGTCCTTCACTGATTAAGCTGCCATCCCCTCCTGACACCACCCAACCCTACTCAACCAGCTCTGAGCACAGAGATTAGTGATGGTTTTTCACACCATCCAAGCTTCAGGCAATACTGCAGGACAGGGTACAACACGGACTCCAGCCTAGGACGATTCCAGCATTGAGGAGGTGTATGATCCAGGAAACATTGTTAACTCCTCAGTGTTTCCATGTTCTCATTGGTAAATGGGGTGATAACAGCACTGTACACTTCACAGGGGTTTTTAATGGATTAAAGGAAACAAGTTGGATAAAGAGTTTAGCACAGTGCCTGGCATACAGCTAACAAGTGAAGAATTCTGTCACTATTGTTTTTGTTGTTTTTTTCAGTCCAATTTCAGCCCCATTTCTCTCAAAGCCAGTAAGTTAAGCAACAGTTATGAATCTAAAAATCAAAATTTCCTGTGATTTTTCCCTTTGGACCTATAATACAAAACTTCTATCCTTCTCATGTCTCTACCCTGTATTTTTAGTTCTTTCAAATTAAATAAACAAACTGAGATTAAGAGGATAAAAAAAAATTAAAGGCGGAGGGAAGGATTCGGA
>NW_021159267.1:0-1110 GCF_002837175.3 Physeter macrocephalus
AAATACCACAGGAAGCGGGAGGGAGAAAGGGCAAGAAGCAAGTGAAGGAAGATGGAAGTATAGCTCCGAACACGCTATTGTCTGATCAAAGGGAATTTAAGCTGCTGCTTTTGCAGAGGTGTGGTTGCCATGGGGAAAGCATGGCTGCAGTGTCAGGGCCTCGGCGTGGAGCCTTGGTCTCTACTCACCAGCTCCGGGACTGGGCTTCGTGGTCCCCTTCGTCAGCGGGCACTGTTAGCTTCAGCCACTGTGAGGGTTAAATGAAAAAGTGCCTTAGACATCCTGGCCCTGAAGTGATGCTGAAACATTTGCACTTGTTCTTCTCTCCAGCTGCACTCCAAATTAAATGATTTAATCCATAAACCACCACTAAAAGGCCCTATCGATTTGCTTATTGCATGTGAGTTTGCACATCTTTGTTTTGTCCAGTTGTCATCTGAGAGTCTCCATCTTCTGAAACATGGTTGTTTGGATAACAGAATGTTGATAAAACGGGACAAGATGAATTAAATGTCTAGTAGTGACTAGACCATTGAGCAGCTATATTTCTGGCAGCCACAGATCTACCCCTCAGTTCCCTCATCTTTAAAAGAGACAGAGGGAAGACGATAAAAGGCAAAGCTCTCTTTCAGCCAGCATTTCATGAATCTAACCTTTCCAGCCACTCTTTACCGCTCCAGCACTAAAATCAATCCTGATTGATAAGCAGAGAGAATTTCATGCGACAGTTCTACTAAGGTTACCTACTAAGATAAAGGGATCTCGTCTAGTCTAAATTCTTCCATATATATACTATGCATGCATTTCCTTTATTGGAATGGAGTATGCTGCTTGAAATGTATCACTGTGTGTGTGTGCGTGTGCGTGCGTGTGCGTGTGTGTGCGTGTGCGTGCGCAGACAGATATAAATATATATGTATATGTAATATGCTTCTATTCTTTTTAAAAATATTTATTTATTGTTTATTTATTTTATTTATTTTTGGCTGTGTGGGGTCTTAGCTGCGGCATGCAGGATATCGGTGGTGGTGCACAGGATCTTCATTGTGGTGCACGGGCATCTCTCTAGTTGTGGCGTGCGGGTTTTCTCTCTCTAGTTGTGGCACGCAG
>NW_021159268.1:0-1110 GCF_002837175.3 Physeter macrocephalus
TTCCCATAAATCTCCATTTGTAGGAATTAAAATGAAAACCAAGTACTCTACACATTTCAATTAAAACCAGCCCTGTGTACTCCTCTCACTTCCATTTGAAGACAAAAAAAGACACCAGAACTTTGCTTGTCCAAATCAGAATGCCTCTTCTCTGGCATCCACATTCTATTCAGTAAGAGTTAGTATAGATCCCAAGAACTCCACATCCTCCAAGGTCCTACTTCACAATGGTAGGACCATGTCTCTATCAGCAGGATGTATGACATGGCCTGAAACTCTGCTTTCTGTGATATAATTAACACTCCTTGAGCCTTCTCATCACCATCCGAAGAAGTGAAGAAGCACTTCTAACAATTTAGGTCCTGCTGGCTAGAATCCTTTCAAAACACCTGATCAAAAGAATGGTATGTGAACATTATATGAACTTAAAAAATTTAGGAAATAGATGAGATTATTTGATGAGTTACCTGCAAGGTTAGTGCATCTCCCAGAATTATGACAAAATAAAGAATAAAAGAGGAACATTGGGTTAGATGAAATAGTCCTCAGTATATATAGAGGAAGACCTTGAATGATTAATAAAATGGTAATAATGACTAAAGACTAGTTTATCTATATACAATATACCTTGAACTTAATAAAATAATTAAGAAATGAAGAGTTCTAATTTAGAACTTGGAAGGGGAAAGAAGACCTAAATCCTACCTTGCTTCTGTGCCCAGTGATATGAGGATAGGAGTTTGTTTTTAAGTGTGGAAGAAGGGCAAATGGAGTTTTAGGCTGGTCAATATGGAATGAAGAAAATTATTTCAAAAATAAATAAATGTGTGTGGAAACATGGGTCAAAAGCAAAATACAAGAGCTGAAAGGAATAAAATAAGGATAAATGTACAGATAGCAACCAGGTAATAAAAAACATATTTCCTGAATGTCAGTTCCCTAGAAAAAATGAGAAACACCCTATGTTCAAAGTATCTAGGCAAAGAACAGTACAGAAGCCTACTCTCCAGCAAAGTATTTTGAGAAATCTTTAATGTGTGTGAGCTTCAGCTTCAGGCGGGGGAATGTCAAGAAAATTTCCAAAGCATCATACTTAATAAAGCACAACAC
>NW_021159269.1:0-1109 GCF_002837175.3 Physeter macrocephalus
ATCCATCATTGGGTGGGCACCCAACACAGGACACACTGGGCCCTGGCCCAGCCCACTAATAGGTCATTATCAGCTTGGAAAACATTGGATCCTGAAGCCAGCAATGTCAGGAATTTCCACCCTCCACCAGGGGGCCAACACCAGCCCTAGAGCCCCTTGGGGCCATGACCAAACTGCCAGCAGGCTGACACTAGTTCTCGGACCCCCAGCCCCACTGACAACTACCCTAGGACCTGGCTCCACCCAACAGTGGGCTGGTATTAGCCCAGGAATCCCCATCCTCTCTGAGTTCTGTAGCCAGAACTGCTACCTGACTTCTGACCTGGTCCCACTCACTAGCAGCCAGTAGCCTTCATACTAGGCAGGGCCTCGTAACCAAGCAGGCTGAGGGCAATCAATGTCTACAAGTGTGCCCACAGTAGTCAGCCTGCCACAACAAAATGGCATGTGCAGCCAACATAGAGGGCACCCTTAGAGCATATAGCTCTGTTGATCAGAAGAGAGTATGCAGCTGGGCACCACAGGACATTTCTTATATATGGCCACTTCTCCAACATCAGAAAACATAACCAACCTATCAAATATTTAGAAATAAAACCAGAAAATTATGCAAAATGAGTTGATAGTGGAATATGTCCAAAATCCAGGAAGATAAAACCCAAGAACAGGAATGAAGTAAAGTGGAGCTAAGTGAACTACCTGATAAAGAGTTCAAGATAATGATCATAAAGATACTCAAAGAACTCAGGAGAAGAATGAATGAAGACAGAAGTTTCTAACAAAGAGTTAGAAAATACGAAGAAGAACAAAACAGAGATGAAAAATATAATAACTGAAATAAAAAAATATAACAGTAGATTAGATTACAAAAAGCAATAGATCAGTGAACTGGAAGACAGAGTAATGGAAATCACATAAGCTGAACAAAAGAAAGAAACAAAAATTTAAAAAGTGAGGACAGAGCCCAAGATCGCAGGGTAGAAGGACGTGTGCTCACCCTTTCTTACAAGAACACCAGAATCACAACTAGTTGCTGAACAACCATCAACAAAAAAAACACTGGAACCTACCAAAAAGATACCCTACATCCAAAGACAAAGAAGAAGCCA
>NW_021159270.1:0-1109 GCF_002837175.3 Physeter macrocephalus
AGTACCTTTGTTGAAACTAAAAAAAGTGAGAAAGAAAGAACATAGGGAGAAGCAAAATATCCCATACCCAGCATGGAAAGATTCACAATACCTGAATATCAAAACTTTCCTGTAAGGAAGCAGAAAAATAAGAGTCAGAATAAGTACAAAAATCAGTGAATCCCAACTTGCCCTGAATGGCCCAGATGATGTATTTGATAGACAAGGACACAAAAGCAACTTTTACAGTTATAGTCCATTTGTTCTTGAGGTTGAGGAAAGATTGAACATGTTACATGGAGACACAGAGTGTAAAAACATGATCCACGTTGAATTTCTGCAAATGAATACTACAACATCTGAGATTAAAATAAACTGGATGAGACTGAGAGCACATAGATGCTGCAGAAGAAGATCACTGGACTTGATGAAATAGCAGTAGAAACTATTCAAAATCAAACACAGACCCCACCCCCGCAAAAAAATGATGAGAGATGTCATCCCCTGCCCAAAACCCACCCGTGTGGCCTGAGAAAAAGTCTCCTCTGAACAAATTTTGTCCATCATTCCAGGGTCTAGAGTCTGACACAAGCTCAGTTTGATGAGTTTAGGACAGTTAAGCTCCAGACCCAAGTGGCCTTAGAAAGACTAAGGAGGCCAGCAAGAGGGGGTGAGGGTGTCCACGGTGACCTGGAACAGAGCCCCTGAGACCTGGTAGGTGCACTGAGTGGGTTTAGGGGCCCCTCAATCCAGTATGAACTCACCTTAAGTAATTACATCTGAATGGACCCTATTTCCAAATAAGGTCCCACTCTGGGGCACTGGTGGTTAGGACTTCAACTGGCAATTGTTAGAGGTCCTACAATATGTTTGTGTATTTTGGTGTGGCCAGAAAATTGTGTCAGTGGCAAATCCCAAACCCAAGACTTTTCCCTTCCATCCCATTCCTACATCCACTATTCCACTGTCTCTGCTTTCTATTAAGTGTATGGATAAGGATTAAGGATATTCATAGATGGAAGAGGAGTAAATATTCATGTGTGCTTAATACATATCAAGACCCATCCACGTTCTTCCTACTTATTAACTTGTTTAATCACAAATAATCAATGAACAGGCATCCCCATTAT
>NW_021159271.1:0-1109 GCF_002837175.3 Physeter macrocephalus
CACAGATATGTTGAAATCCTAACCCTGGGACCTGTGAGTGTAGCCTTATTTGGAAATCGGGTCTGTGCAGATGTAATTGAGTGAAGGCGATGTCATACTGGATTAGGGTGAGCCCTAAACTCAATGACTAATGTCCTTATAAGGAGAGATTTGAAGACACAGAGGAGACACGGGGAAGAGGGCCATGCGAAGACGGAGACAGAGAGTGGAGTTATGCTACCACAAGCCAAGGAAAGCCAAGCACGGCTGGCAACCACCCGAGGCTAAAAGAGTCAAGGAACGATTCCTCCCTAGAGCTTTTGGAGGGGAATGGCCCTACCAACACCATGGTTTTGGATTTCCAGCCTCCAGAATTGTCAGAGAGTACATTTCTGGGGTTTTAAGCCACCCAGTCTGTGGTGACGTGTTACAGCAGCCCTAGGAAGCTAACACGCTAGTACGTTCATGAAACCTGCTGCCTTTGTCTGTGTTCTGTCACTGCACTTCCGAAGGCTAAGGTGTGCCTGACTTTCATACACTGGGACTGAATCAGTGTTTCTGTATAGCGTGCTTTTTGTGCTGAGTGTGCCTTTGTTTATGGTGGATTTGAAAAATAATGAAAACGGACCTCAGAGAAAAACTAAATGCTGCTTCTTTCTCTCTCATCTACTTCTGGTCAGCATCCTGGGAAAATGAAGCAGACACTGAGAGGAATGTGTGCCCTGTTGCCAAGGGAGGGCCGCTGGAAGTAAATGTGCTTCAAGAGATAGTTCACGCTGGTACTTAAAATTATGGGCTGGGGTGTGGAAGACAGTCGCTTCAAGGAGGATCTCAGTGACACTTTTCCAGACAGGCAGGACCCAGGGAGGCCCAGGGTTTTATTCTCAAACAATCTGGGTTGTCCGTCTCTGCAGGGTCCCGGGTAGCCAGCCTCTGGGATGGGCCTCTTCCCAGCAACTGTAGATTGAAGTTAGAATCCATTTCCAATCAACCTCCAGGACAGCTTCAGAGTATGTCTGGTTGATTATTCGTATCTGCTTGGATATTTTGTTTTGTTTTTGTTTTTCACTTGGTGACTGCATAAATTATTTTAATGAAGTATCCATGCCTATGCTGGAACTCACTTTTAA
>NW_021159272.1:0-1109 GCF_002837175.3 Physeter macrocephalus
CCCTGCATTAGCAGGCAGATTCTCAACCAGTGCGCCACCAGGGAAGCCCCAGAGTTTGACCTGATAGTTGAAACATTATTCTTTTTTAAAAAATTTATTTATTTTATGTATTTTTGGCTGCCTCACTTCTGCCTCCCATAGCCCAGATGTAAAGGATGAGTTTGGGGCTACAGGACACATAAACTGAAGACATCCCAAATTTCAGTAGCCAAGAATTCAAAGAAACTATCAAGTAGCTCTTGACCTCTGGTAATATCCTGCCAACTGGTTCTTGGGGCTGTATTGGAAAGATCTTAGCATTGCTCTGAATGCTGAGAAATGCTGAGCTCCAGAGGTACTCCTCACTCTTCCCATTTCAGCTGAAAGCAGCTATTGGAAAGCTCTGAACACACAAAGCATAGAGTAAGAATCAAAGTTTCTCATATAAATAAATAAAATCACGCTTCTGTGTGATGGTTGCCACATCACGTGGAAATAATTGAATGGATTTTCATCAGATTTGGAAGATATGTTTTGAATTGCCTGATAAAATATATGCTGAATGGCGTATGGAAATCATATTGAGTTGCCCATCAGAGCTCCTTCTCCATGAGAGAAGTACTCAGTCTCTAGGCCAGGCAAAACTGAGGTGTGACAAGATACCCCTGGGCTTCCCAATGTGGAGAGACACCTGAAAAAGATTGATTTCAACTTTGAGTCCTTAAGTGGATTCTGAGATCTGCAAGCACTGATCTGTGATTGGGATGTTCCTAAGCTGGACAACTCTAAGAAGATGCTCCACGAGGAGTTGCACAGATATTATTTATTTAAAGACAGCTAGTGATTCTCCTGAGTAATGCTAGGAGACTAGCTGGTTAATATAACAAAGGTCAGCAGCAGTAACAGCACTGCAATATACAAAAAAAATACTTAACTTGCACCTACGTATTTTACTTCATTTACTCTTGTTCTCAGCTACATTCCTCTATTGTATTTATCAACTACAGATTATCTAACCACTTTACCAATATTAGAATAAAAGTTCTCTCTCTCATTCTCTCTCTCTCTGTCTGTCTCTCCCTCTCTCATACACATACACACACACACACACACACACACACACACACACA
>NW_021159273.1:0-1109 GCF_002837175.3 Physeter macrocephalus
ATAAATAAATAAAGATGTCTATAAGCTAGCTGTTCATGGTTTAAAAATATAATAGTAGAGAGCTACAAATGGAAAAGTTTCCTTCCGTAACCCCCTTATTTCCACTCCCCAGACGAACATAATATTTTCACCTTGATGGTTATCTTTTCTGGACGAACTAAGTTTTTCTTAACGGTTCTTACAAATTTTCAGTGTGAGCCTTGTTGAAAACAAGTTACATTGAAGAAATGTTCTGTGTAAAATTATTAATATTTTTGCACCTTTTTAACATTGAGCTCAAGACAAATGATCACTACTATTACCGAGCATTTATTATGAGCCAGGCATTTAGCATTTAGCACATAAAAATAAGGCTCCATCTCTGCCTTCACTCACTCATAGTTGAGGGATTTCTACATTTCTTTGACCAGGAAAAAGAATGACTGTGATGCTGCAGACAGGAAATTACTATTGAATGCTGGCAGTGTTTTTCTTCCTGTTTTACCCAAAGATAAAAAGTAGGAATTTGAGGGTGTATTCTCTCAGGCAAGTTTCACTTCTCCACTGTAATTCCCATAAACTACTTTCTGATCAGCACTCCAGGGTAATCCATTTGACCCCTTCTTGGATCTATTTGCCTTCTTACAGTTCAGGAGGAAGTGAAATTGTTGTATTTACAAAGCTTTTATCCTAGGTCCAAGACAATCAAATCAAGGAAAACTGGTTCTTGCCGGTCCTCTGACTTAGGTGCCTCCAAACAAGTGGGCTGAGGAGTCAGCTGCCTATGCAAAATTCTCTCTCCCAACCCAGATGTACAAAGTACTTCCTACAAAACAAACTTGAGTAGCCTGGGAGAAAAGTCCCTCCATATAAGAGTAATACCTTGTCAAATAATTAACTGTATTGTCTTTATTCCTTTAAAATTTAAAGTCATTTCTGCGTGCAGAATCTCATAGGAATGGGTAATTTCCCAGGGGAGGTTTTAGTGTGTACTCCAAACTTCCTGGGTTGAATTTGTTGAGTAATTAATGCCTTTGTTAGCAACTAATGCCTTAGCTAGTCTACCATCAAAAATGAGGAGGCTGGGGGCTTCTCTGGTGGCGCAGTGGTTGAGAGTCCGCCTGCCGATG
>NW_021159274.1:0-1109 GCF_002837175.3 Physeter macrocephalus
GTGTATGTGTATATACATATATATATATGTATATACACATACACACACACACATACATACATACTTTTTTGGGGGCAAAATGTCAATAAGTTCCTATAGGCTAGTTGGAAAGGTATTAAATGCCTAATGTGGCTAAAATATTATATTCTTGGAATGAAAAATAGACTGAAACATTAATATAAACATAGAGTATTTCAAGATGGGACAAATTAAATAATTGCTGTGGGCTAGCTTGTATCATGTATAAGTACTATACATAGGATGGAAACCACCTATAGATTATATGTTATATATAAGCAGTCTTAGTTTACACTATAATTTAGAGAATATATCACTTTAGAATTAACATATTCAGATATTGTGTTAACCATACATTTTATTATTTTATAGTAATATACTACAAATGATGCTTGAAGAAAAAGTAACATTTTCTTTTTTACCTATACTCGTAACAGCGCTACTAACTTTTACAAAGATAAAAGGACCCAACTGTTGATCACATCTAAATGACTATGTTCATAGAATGCACAAACACGGCTGTCAAGAAATCTGAAGAAATACATTTAAAAGAAGTTTCTGTTTCACTTGATATTTTAAAAATTAAATTAGACTTGACAGACAGTATCATCAACCCAAAAGCTCTTGAAAGTATCTGAAATGTCTACCCAAAATTTGTACAAGTCTCTAGTAGGTTTTTCACAAGTATCTATATACAAAAGAATATAAGTTTTCACTATATTAATTATAATTCTATTTGGCTTGATTACAGTTTATATTATGGGCCAGGCTTCTGTGAATTACCCTGATTTCATAATCCCTACTTACAATATTGTTTCTATGCAAAAATTGATTCTGAATTTCAAAAAGATAGTATAAGAATACTTTTTATAAGTAGGAGGCCTGCTATAGTTAATTCATTGAAGAATAATATTTTAAAGACTCAACAGGGGAGACACTCATAGTCAACTTCATAACCTATTTTGTTCTTTTAAACTGTTGCCCTGGACAAAACTCTCACAATGTAAGAATGGCCCATGATTTTTCTCTGCCATAATCGAGAATAGAGAAGAAAGGGAAGAAGATTAAATCCTCTGGAGACACTGCAGAAA
>NW_021159275.1:0-1109 GCF_002837175.3 Physeter macrocephalus
AAGTGAATCAGCTATACGTATACATATATCCCCGTATCTCTTCCCTCTTGCGTCTCCCCATTATTCTTTGTAATTCTCAGAAATGGCTATCTGTAAGGTTAGTAATATACAGTAGCACAATGTGGATTTTTCTGCTCTTTGTTTTTCTTAACAAAAAACATTAAACTCATGCACTGGTTGCACTCAAACAAAAAACTATTTTGTGAAACCTTGTTTTTCTATGAATTTTGTTCCTGGGTTTATGAGAAGTCCTTCTATGTATCAGGAGATTGGATTTTAAAATTATTTTTAGGAACTCTGGGCAAGGAACATGCCTGGCTTTTTCTTCACTGAACTGGATTACAGAAGAGGAAGTTGAGGCCCAGTGACCATTATCACTCCACCAGCCATTAAGGGAGCAGGGCTCCTAACTTCCTGTCCAATTTTTATTTCCTGCATCCAGGGTCCCTGGAGGATGTGAAAGTTCAGAACAGTGATCAAAATAATGATGCTGATATGATATTAGAGCTAAAGGAATGTAGTCATCTAGTCCAACTCCCATATTTTCTAGATGAAAAATACAAGACCCAGATAGATTGCAATTTGTCTGAGGTCATATGATTTGTCAGAGGAAAAGCAGAACCCAATGGTGTTGCTTTCTGGCCCCCATCACCATCAGAAGTCAACATGTTCTTTGTAGTGGGACCTGGAAAAGTGAGGCCAATTCCTGGGACCTCGATAGCTCTTTCATCTTTTTGTCTCTCATAGATGAGTCCTGTGTAGGTGACTTTCTCCAAATGGAGTTAGTAAAACTACTTAAAAGGCCAAAATAATGAAGAGCCACAAGACATTCCTAAATACCTTGGGTTAATGATGCCATACAACTGGCCTTTGAAAGGAAACACGTTAACCTGCCTTTCACTGCACCCTTCTTGTTGTACATCAAGAACAGAGCCATCTTCTGCCCTAATTTGGGGCTGAACATCATAATTACATTCTGGATACTCTAATAGTAAATAGAGGTTTTCAGATGCTATTGGAGCATAGATCCAACAAGTCACTTTTTTCTAAAAGAGAAAACATGTCTTAGGGCAGGGGTACTGTTTAATGGATCAAAAGAAGGAGACTGT
>NW_021159276.1:0-1108 GCF_002837175.3 Physeter macrocephalus
CCCCTGCATCGGCAGGCAGACTCTCAACCACTGCGCCACCAGGGTAGCCTTGGCATATTTTTGAGGGTAATTATATTTATGATATTTCACAGCAAATCAGTATGTGTAGACCTATACATATCCCTGTACGTATAGATTAAAATATGACTCTACAGGAAGAATAGATTGGTGGTTGCCAGGGGCTGGGGGTGAGGGAAATGGGGAGATGCTTGTCAAAGGGTACAAACTTCCAGTTATAAGATGAACAAGTTCTGGGGATCTAATGTACAGTATGGTGACTATAGTTAACAACACTGTTATATATACTTGAAAGACGTTAAGAGAGTAGATCTTAAATGTTTTCACCACACAGACACACACACGCACGCACACACACACACACACGTAATTATGTGAGATGATAGAGGTGTTAACTAATCTTATTGTGGCCATAATTTAATAATCTATATGTATATCAAATTACCACTTTGTACACCTTAAACTTACACAATGTTTTATGTTAATTATATCTTAATAAAGCTGGAAAATTTTTTTTAAAATGACTATATAGAAATGGGACAAATTTCCATAAGGCAAAGCCAAAATCTGTTCCTTTGTTCAGGACTCTATGTGTATATATTGTACAACTAAGGGTGGTAAGAGATTATAAGGGTTGGGTTGAAGGGTATGTATAATTGGGTGACTAGAGAAGACTATGGCTGTGTGTGTGTTTGTTACATGCATGTGCATTCAGAGAAAATGAGAGAGAGAGAGAGAGAGATCAGGGAAATGATTAGAGGAAGGCAGTTAAATAGATAGGGCTCTCAGTGGGTGATGATGTACTAAACAGCGCAGGTGGGAGAAACATGCTAACTTCTGAGTTCAGGACCTAATGATTAAAACAATTTCCGTGTGGTGTTGAAGCAGTGGCTCATAATTAAAAGTCAGATGAATAAATGAATAAAAACATTGGTATTCCAGGGGATTCATTCCTAGGGTTCTTTTTACTTTTTCATTATAGTGTTTGAAATTCTTTGCAAATTAAATGTGTAATGTTGGAGCCACAAAGAAAAATGGGGCATTAAAAAAGCAAATAATCTTACTTTATACCAAGTTGCCTATAGACTGT
>NW_021159277.1:0-1108 GCF_002837175.3 Physeter macrocephalus
CATGGGCAGTGCTGGTAGGTGATCTGAGGGGTGAGTGGAGCCCCTGGAATTCTGAAGGCTGTAGACCATTTGGTTACAGGATGGCATCCCAGAAAATTGGCTCTGTGGACCACTTCATAGCAGATTTTTTTCGCTTTTAGCTTCTGCTACTGGACAAGTTCTTTAAACTTCATAAGTATTTTAAACAAAGCTCCTTGTGTTTCTTTCACTCATGTCAAAAACCCATTTAGTTTTATGACTCTGATAATATTACCGCATTGATCCCCTGGTATCCAATTTTGGGTTGACAACATATCTTTTTATGTTGTTGAGTTTTGCATATATTTAAACTTCATTATATATTGATTAGCGGGAGTGCAGGCTTGAGTTTCCAAGTATGGGTTGGCATTCATAATGGGATACAGTTAAAACCAAATGGCTGGGACCATCCCAGTGCATTGCTGTGTATAATTCCCTGACTGTGCTCACTGCATCATAAATAATAATGAAGTAAATGTACGTTTATCAGAAAGAATCAACAAAACCCAGCACTGATTCGCTGATTGCACTTGTCTCCCCAGGCATTAAGGCCAGCTTTCGAACGAGGGTGCCTGAAGGTTTGATTGTCTTTGCGGCATCACCTGGCAATCAGGAAGAGTATTTCGCAATTCAGTTGAAGAATGGACGCCCTTATTTTCTTTTTGATCCTCAGGTAAATGAGTAATCATAAGAGTTGATATTTTTGAGAGTTTACCAGGTACCAAGTGCTTATGTTTTCACAATGAATCCTCACCAAAACCTTAGAGGTGAGTACTCATTATTTCCACTTTACCAATGAAGAAAAAGAAACTTACAAAAATGAATCTGACTTGCCCACAGCTAAAATAGCAGAGCTTCAAAATCACATAGTCTGACTGAGAATCTACATGCTTAACAACAATATGCTACCTTATAATGAGGATTAAAACTTTTAAATGCATTTGAATAGATCTGTTTTTATTTTCCTTGAGAGCAAAATTGTGTTTCTATCTCCCTTCCTCTTTCTCTTTTTCTTTCCCTCCCTCCCTTCCCCCCTTTCCCCCCTCCTTCCTTCCTTCCTTCCTTCCTTCCTTCCTTCCTTCCTTCCTTC
>NW_021159278.1:0-1108 GCF_002837175.3 Physeter macrocephalus
GCATTTCAGGCTCTCTCTCCACAACCACGTTGGCATGACAACCTCATCTCACACTCAGACAGAAGCAGCCACCCTGGGGCTCCTACTTCATCCATTCCACCAATAGGTGATGGGCAGTGAGAACACAGGGTACTTGGAGTTAGGTCAACCTGGGTTTGGATCTTATCAGTGCCACGTAATACCCACATCACCTTAAACATGGGACTTGACCTTCTATGCCTCCATGTTCTCATTTGTAAATGGAACCTGGAAGTACCCACTTCATGAAAGAAACAGTAGAGTGTTGTTTCAAAAGCACCAGTTTTGCAGTAAGACAGACCCAAATTCTAATGATTAGATATATAAAATTGGGCAACCCAGTTAGCCCCTCTGATTCTTATTGACCAATCTATAAAATGAAGATAAAAATACCTATCTCATTGGGTTTTTAGGAGGATTAAATGAAGCCAGCTATGTAAAGCACCTAGCAGAGTTCCTGCTCATTGTGAAAAGACAGAAAATGTTCACCCTTCCCAGGACCCCACATAACCTGCAGAGGCTCTCTCCCTGGCCTTCCCCACCCAAGAGTCTTCAGGACCCTCAGCGTTTTCTGAGAAACTAACAGAAGCATTCTTCAGGTTGATCCTGGTGTATTCGAACCAGTATCTTCCACACATACAGTCTCCAGGATTAATAAACAGAATATACAAAGAATCCCTCAAAAAAGAAAATGACAAAAATTCCAACAATCCATAGAAAAATAGGCACAGACTTGAGCCAGCTCTTCACCGAAGAGGAAATGTGAATGAATGGCCAAAAGTATGAAAAGATTCTCAACCTCTACAATACTCAGAAAATGTAAATTAAAACATAATGACATACCATGTAACACCCACCAGACTGGCAAAAATCTCAAAACCAATAAACTCAAGTGTTAGGGAAATTATAGACCCAATAAATTCAAGTGTTGGGGAGATTATAGAGCAAGGAGAACTCCCACCCACTGCCAGTGGGAGAGAAGTTGTTACAACCATTTTCAAAGAAACATTTGGCTTTTTCTAGTTACTTTGGTGCTGTACACACCTAATAATCCAGCAATTCCACTCCTGTGTATATAATCCAGGGCAGG
>NW_021159279.1:0-1108 GCF_002837175.3 Physeter macrocephalus
AAATCAATAAAATTAGAAATGAAAAAGGGGAAGTTACAACAGACACCACAGAAATACAGAGGATCATAAGAAACTACCACAAGCAACACTCAGTTTCTGTTTCTGTGTTACTGTACAGTATTGATGATAAGTTGTGTACTGGTAGGAAAAACTAAAATGCAATGTACTGTATGACGTATGTTTTACTGAGGTGGCTTTGTCAAATTCTAATGATTTATGATAGAAATCACCTAAAGCTAGCATTACAATTCTCCAGGAATGTTCTGTGGAATGCTGATGTTAATGATGAATATGTGAATCCCAAATATTTCATTTGTATTGACCTTATCATCATTAAATCTTCTCCCAACAATGTCATAACTAGAGTTGAGTTCTAAAGTGTACCTTCCTCTTTACCCATAGAAATGGTCCCACAATTTCAAAAAGTGCTCAAAGGTGAAAAAATGCACATGACATTTATCACGTTTGCAAATGCCAATGAAAATGCTAAGGTAAAACTGTCCAAAATGCAATATTCTTCTGTGAGAGCACCCAGCTTTAAACAAATACACATATTCTAAATACAACTTAGATCTCTGACATGTTTTGGGCAATGAAGTGTGAGCAGACATGATGGCCTTAAATGAGCCATAGAGGCCTTAAATGGGCTTGTGCAGTTGGGTTGACCTCTTATGTTTCAGTGAGTTTTGTGAGAAGACAGGACCTGGGAGCTGTGGCCTCACAGTTGGGCTCCAGAGGAATATGTGTGGGACAGACCTCAAACTGACCCAAAACAGAGCAAAACCAGCCATCTAGAGGTCTAAAAGAGAGCTACTGCAGCTAGCCCGTAGGTCCAAGAAAAATAAATTCTTGTTTATGTAACTGAGTTTTGGGGCGATTTGTTCCAAAACATTATCACAGCAAGAGCTGACTAATACAACATCCTCCAAAGCTTTGTTATGTACATGGCTGCCACCATGCCTACATGTAAGGCAACTGTGTACTCAAATTTTGAGAATTCTTGAACTGTTGTTGCCTCTCCAACACAATGTACATGGCTAAAGTTTCCCCAAAGAACTTCACTAATGTACCACAAAGATCTCCCTAAACTTTTATTAAATGTAATGCA
>NW_021159280.1:0-1108 GCF_002837175.3 Physeter macrocephalus
GAGTGACATCCCACTCTGTGCAGCAGACCACGGGAAGGACATGGCAGTAGTCTTCCCTAGCAGGGGTTGGGGGGAAGATACCAGTTATAGGGGGAATTGACCTCAGATTGGCTCATCAGTTACCAGGGAGACCAACAGAGCTACATGATTTTCACCAGCCCTTTGATAAGCTATCAGCGTGGAGATGTTCTGCTCTAAAGCTAGAACAATCATTGCTTGGGGCATGGGGCAAGTATGCAGGAAGGTTAATCTTCTGAGTAGGGTGTAGGTGAAGCAAGCACTGGTCAAGCAGGAGAGGTACAAAGAGCAAGAGAACAGGCATTTTGAGTGGCCTGACCATACATACATCGTACTTTTTCTTGGCTGCATGATATTGTACTGGAGGGGTATATGATTTACTTAATAAAAACCTTTCACATGGATGTTTATAGTTTGTTTCCAAATTTCATTATTGTAAATGTGCAGTAAATATTTGTGTCTATACTTCTTTGCATATTTGCATTATTTCTGCAATACAAATTCCAAAATATAGAATTGCTGAATTAAAACAGATACATAAAAGTTGGTAGATGTTAACAATAGGCCATCAAAGAAGCTATGCTAATTTATACCCCCACTAGGATTTGTGAAAGAAAAAGCTGTTCTGACACTTAGGAAAACAGTAAGACTTTTTTCAAGAAAATTACAATAGGGGAGAGAGATCAGACTTCACTCCAAATACAGCAAAGAAAGCTGGGGACTTATAGCTGATGAGCAAAGTGAGGGAATATGTGGATGGAAAATGACTAGGAGGAGACTTCAAAAGTAGAGGGATTCTTACTAACCTGACCGAACGAGATTCTTGCTAAAGAGAGGCCAAGTGCTTAGATGTCAAAGGTGAGGGATGAGGCTCAAGGATGAAGATTCTATCTAAACTGACTTAGCAGGATTCTTGCTAAAACTGGACTATGTACACCTGTCAAGGATGGGATGGATATGGAATGCTAAGGTCAAGGCTTAGTCTAAAAGAGGGTTTAGAGGAACCTGACTGAAGTTTGGTCAAGAAGGACATTTGGGGCACATTACATGAGAGTTCCACTCCCCTCATCCCTATTCCAATACAGGATTT
>NW_021159281.1:0-1108 GCF_002837175.3 Physeter macrocephalus
CCACAGCGGTGAGAGGCCCGCATACCGCAAAAAAAAAAAAAAAAAGAAATCAATTATTTCTTCCCCGGGTATTGTAGGGCTGAGTTCAATTCTATGTTTTGATCTGTGCTCCTGCTTAAATTCGCTCCAACATTAAGTTGGCAAAGTTTTCACCATGCATGGATAGTAGCACACCCATGAGAAGAACAAAGCTTTTGGATCCCAACAAACGTAGATGGTGGACTGATCTCAAATAATTACGATCTCTGAGTATAGGACTCAAGGTGTCCTTAGTTTTGTCATCTATAAAATAAGAAGAATAATGCCTTATATAGGTTCGTTATTATTAACTATAATAAATGTAAAAACTGGCACATAGTAGCTATTCCATGCATTACAGTCTCTCTAGAGAAGACAGATCTGTAACAAAATTAAATTCAAAACGTTGAAATAAATGCTAGGATGGCTAAAAGGAATGTCTTCTAAGCCATGGTACTTCTACAGGTATCAGAATCCCCTGAGGCTCTTATTAATCCTGTAAATTTCTGGGTCCCACATCAGATCTGCAGGGCGGAGTCTGTAGGGTTTAGATTCTGGAATGTGTAAATTTGCATTTTCGAAACACACTCCCTCATTGATTCTTATGTTCATGCATGTTTGAGAATTTCTACTAGGTAGAAAGAGTAAATATATTGGTAAGGGGCCAAAAGGACACAGATGACACACTCAACCTGGATGATTCCAGAAGGCTTTACTGGCAGAGGAACCAAATGTAAGGGAACTGATGACAGTAAGTAGGGGAACCACAAGAGATCACGCAGAAACCCAGGGCGTGAAGCAGTGGAGCTGTTTCCACGCCAAGGATGCGTGCAGACCCGGGAAGAGGGAGAGTTGTACGGAGGAATCTTCCTTTAAGAGAAGCAGTGACCTTAGTTGAGGAAGGCAACCAGAACAAGGCTGAAGGGGAGTGGTCTTTCGGAGAATAAATACTTTGTTCTCGCTTCTCTTCCTCTCTCCAATCTCCTATGGAGCCTCTGCAATGACCAGAAGCTACTGGAAGCCAGAGAGCCCAGAAGCCCTGTTGCTATGGTCTCTAGAGGTCACCTCTTGCAGCAGAAGCCAGTGGGAA
>NW_021159282.1:0-1108 GCF_002837175.3 Physeter macrocephalus
ATATACCATATTTTGTTTATATATTCTCAGTTGATGGGCATTTGGGTTTTTTCTACTTTGGGGATACTATGAATAACACTTCTGTGAACATTCATGTATGAGTTTTTATGTGGACAAGTTTTCAGTTCTCTTGGATCTATAACTAGGAGTGGCATTGCTAAGTCATATGCTAACTCTATGTTAAACATTTGAGAAACTGTCAAACCATTTTCCTAAGTGTCTGTACCATTTTACATTCCTACCAGCAATATATGAAGGTTTTAATTTCTCTTCATCCTTGATAACACCTGCCTTTTTAATTATAGTTTTGATGGTGGGTGTGAAGTAGTATCTTATTGTGGTTTTGATTTGCGTTTCCCTGATAGCTAATGATGTTGAATATCTTTTCATGTGCTTACTGGCCATTCGTATATCTTCTTTGAAAAAATGTCTACTTAGCTCCTTTGCCCATTTTAAATGGGGTCATTTTCTTTTTATCATTGAGTTGTAAGAATCCTTTATATATTCTAGATACAAGTCCCTTATCAGATAAATAATTTGCAAATATTTTCTCCCACTGAGGGGGTTGTCTTTCTGTTTTAGTCATGGTATACTTTGAAGCATGGATGATTTTAACTCTGATGAATTTCAGCTTATCAGTCTTCTCTCCTCACTTGTAATTTTGGTATCAGACCTAAGAAATCATTGCCTAACTCAAGGCCATGAAGATTTACTCCTGTGTTTTCTTCTAAGATTTTTATCAGTTTAGCTCTTATATTTAGGTCTATGGTACACTTTGAGTTGATTTTTGTGTCTGAATGTGGTAAGGGTCTAAATTCATTTTTTTGCATGTGGATATTCAATTGGCCCAGCACCGTTTGTTAAAAAGACTCTTCTTTTTCCCCTTGAATTATCTTGGCCGGGATGACAATTTGGTCGGAAAACCCAGACAGTTATTTTCTCCACTGGAATATGGGGCATCTTATTTCTTTTTCCCTTTCAAAAAGTTGTTTTCTGAACTATAATCAGGTTAATTCACCCCCAGGATAAGTCCCCATTGACTAGTTATAAATTTATTTATTTATTTATTTATTTTTTGCGGTATGCGGGCCTCTCACTGCTGTGGCCT
>NW_021159283.1:0-1107 GCF_002837175.3 Physeter macrocephalus
ACTCGAAAATTTTGTCGCCGTGCTGTCTCTGCATGCCCATTTAACCTCCCGACACGGCTGCTGAGAGTGAGTGCTCGACACCGTTCGTATTCAGGTGTTGGGAGGAGCCCGTATGCGAGAGCCTCTCTGGCTGTCAAATGACTGCTCTTCCGTAATGCTCTATAGCATTTTCCGTGGAAAAAGTGAATGTTTCTTCATCCCTTGCGAGAACTTTTCAAAGCTGGGCACAAAACACACATTTCGAAGCTCCGTGCATACTTGAAGAGCTGTCCCCTTACGTATATCCACGCCTGCTACTCGTAAGCGGTTCATTGTTTGGAATGCGTGCTTACAGTGGTTTATGTCACACAGTACCGACCCTCTTCACCGGGGCCCTTCAGGACTGTTTGGGCGCGGACGCGTCTTGCGTAGTTTCCTGACATGCTTAATCATTGCTAATTTCCTATTCCTTGTGGTTTGTAGAATTTTTGCACATCATAGAGGGGATTTTCATGCCGTCGGGAAGGAGGTATCACTCCGACGCGTCCCGGTTTGTGCAGACGTACGTATGTCTACTTTTTGGCTTTTGAGCTGGTACCGGAGGCTGCCGCTTGCGCAACGCCTCTACAGCCGTCGTTTGCTGCTGTAGACAATGGAGCACGCCAGCAGCCGCTTTAAGGACGGAGAAGCAGCCGCAGCAGAGAACTGTAGTACTGTCGCAAGACTTGCTACTGCGGCGCCTGCAGCAGCAGCATCGTTTAGTCAAAGCTTGCGCGCTCCTATTGGAGAAGAAGGACCCGGCAGAAGGGCAGGACGGAAAAAGAAGACAAGGCTTTCCAGGGCAGTGCAAGCTGCAACGGCCCGCCAGCAGCACACTTCTGGCTGCCCCCCCCACTGCTTCATGTCTCTGCAGGGGGAAGACCAGGATACAGTCCCGCAGCCAGCAGCGTACGGATGGGCACTTACAAGCGTGTGAACACAGAATGTGCGGGTCGTGCAGAAAGCAGGAAAGAGTCTTTTGTCATCTTCGCTTATTCGAAAAGAGATCTCACATGTAGGTGTTCAAAGCAACTCGATCACATGAAGTCCTACACACAGTCACAGAGATTGTTTTGCCTTCGGATGTGG
>NW_021159284.1:0-1107 GCF_002837175.3 Physeter macrocephalus
TACTCGCCCACGTCGCTGTCGAAGCGCACGTACTCCTCCCGGTTATAGATGCGTCTGGTCACGAACCGCACCCGCTCCGTGCCGTTGGTGAAGTAACAGTAGGGCTTAAACTGGTACAGGAAGTTCTCTGCGGGAGACACTGCTGCTCAGTCAGGCCTCAGCCCCAAGCGGCAGCCGACATTACATTTGTTGAAAATCTTGGTCCCACCGAAATTAATATTTTTTAAGAATCCGGACCCACTGAAGAGCTGTTTTTCCAGGACAATTAATTTGTTCAGGACCAAAGGCTTATTTATTTCTTTGCTTGCCAACCAATTGCAAAGTCATAGTTGATCCTTCACGTCATCTTTTTTCTTAATGTCTCTGCCTCTGGTCCACTACTTACCTGTAGTAGTAAATTACAGCCACAGACACCTTATTCCTGTTCATGCCTCAACGATTTCATTTTCTAACTTTGTCTCCTAGTTCCAACAGTACAAGTAGGCATCAAATTACCACCCTTGGCCAGATGTAGAACTTGTTTCTGTAGTCAAATCTCCTCAGAAGGGGAGAAACTAAGAAGATGATATTCTCATATCGACAGTTTACAAAAAATGAGCAGGTCCCCAGACTTTAAGTAGAGACCATCACCTAGAAATGACGGCAGAAAGAAAGGTACTCTGGGTCAGACCAGGTCTATTTTACTATTCAAGTATCTTATGGACACATGACAACAACGTTAGAAAATTAAAATGTGTGAAGTTACTGTTCACTGTAGCTTGTATGGTTAGCAGTGTTTGTCCAGTTCTTGTCCCCAACTTAAGGTTGCCAGATTTAGCAAATAAAAATACAGGATTCGCAGTGAAATTTCGATTTTGATAAATTACTGTTGTTTATCAGAACTTCAGATTTAACTGAGCATCCTGTATTTAATTTGGCAACCTTAGCCCAACTTGCTAATGTAGCCTCAGAAGGAGGAGGATATTCAATACTTCTTCTTTGTATTCTTTAACACATGCCCATGGCAGGCTGCAGAAAGTGTGAACACATATGGACTTTTCAACTAATAAATGCAGAATGAATGTAAATGTCTCTTTTTTTGTAAATGTCTCTTTTTTGTCAACAACA
>NW_021159285.1:0-1107 GCF_002837175.3 Physeter macrocephalus
TAAATAAATAAATAAATAAATAAATAAATAAATAAATTTATTAAAAAAAAGAAGTGGAGGCAGGAAGTCTACCGTTTTGGCAGAAGTTTGAACAGTACATCTGGTTTTCCACGTTGCTTTGAAAGAAAGATGTTATCAACACATAGTGTCTATTTGGTTTAATGGAAGAACATGAGGAAATTATTGACAAGGAAATCTGGTGGAGAATTACAAAATTATGGGAATGGACCTTTTGGAATCAGCACAGGGTGTAAAGATATTTTCATTTCATGTAAGTCCATATAAAGAGTTTACAAAGCTCTTAAAAATAAGTGGACAAGATAACCTGACCTGTACATGTCAAAGAGTTGTTCTTCTAGATACTCCAGTGCTTGCTCAATGAAGTCATGTATAAAGTGTCCATGGTGGTACAGATGGATGATATAAATGGGTGCAATAATATGGCTTTTGTTGCCCCAAGTCTTATCTGGCTATAGCATATCTACTGATTGCCCAAACAGTGTGAAATCCAGCAAAATACCATCAACAAAGCCCAGATGGATTCCTGTTGCCAACGCTAATTACATGTCTCCTTCTACCATGAAGGAGGTGGCACTTTTTATTCATTGAGATAGACAGACATCCAGGTACTTTCTTTGTTCAAAGTGCTTCTCTAAGCACCATTTCTTACCTAATAACTTCAATCAACATCATGATATCTTTCACCACACCTTTTTCCAACTTGATGACAACTGTCATTGTTAGAAAAGTAGGGCAGTGGGATTATGCCCATGGATCTTGATATATTTTCCATGACTCCAACGTGTCCAGATTAATAGAAATGTGGACTGTCTTACTAAGGACTCAGCTCCAATGTCAGCTAAGAGAAAAGCAGCCTCTCTCTAGGAGAGAATGTCCTGATATAAGACATATACAATGTGCAATTCCACAAGATATGGGCTTTGGTTTAAGCCAGTGGCTATCTCTCCAAGAGCCAAGATATATGGGCCAAGGACCTATGGTGAAAGGGTGAGTGTGGCCTTCCTCACCATTAAACCTAATAACTTATTGGAAGAATATTTTTCTTCACATCTCTGTGATTTGGACCTCTGTGATTTTGGTGGTTCT
>NW_021159286.1:0-1107 GCF_002837175.3 Physeter macrocephalus
AATAAATAAAATCAAATAAATTTTAAAATAAATAAATAAAACATACCTATCAGGATAGAAGTCAGCATAGCATAATGGTTCAGAAGTAGAACTCTGCAGCCAAAGGGGCCTGGATTCAAATCTCACCTCTAGCATTTTCTACCTCAGAAATTTGGGAAAGTTATTTGACTGCTGTGAAATGCAATTTCTCAGTTACCTACCTTATAGAATTATTATAGGAATTGAAAAAGACAGGCATCTATGTATATTCTAGATATTAAAAACTTCATCAGTATTTTGAGCACGTGGAGCTTAAAAATATTATTTTTATCATTATTTTTCATAGAATCACTTTTTCTACCCATTTCTTCTTGTCATCTCTATCTTCTCAGGCATCAGTAATACAAAGGTGGATAAAAATGAGTGTCTGCCATCCTGGAGACTATATTCTATCAGAGGAGACAGAACAGCAACAAACTGGGCTGTGACAAATGCAAAAACATCAGCATGCACGAAGTGCCACCAAACCACAGAGAAGAAGCAATTAATTTTGCTTGCAAAGGAGAACAAGCTCCTCAGAAAAAATCATATAGTCTGCACCTGGAGGGGGCCTGGGCCTTCATCGAGGTATTCCATTAAATTTAGTTTTTGAGGAATTAACATGTGTGTGGTGTTGACAGTTGAGGCCATTAAAAAATGAATAAGATAACACCCTCAACAGCATCATAGGATCATAAACTGCTGACGGAGGCTGTGAGGCTCAGCCAACATCTCCCCCAGGCCCTTGTCGTTAAGTAGGGCTGTGACACGAGTTGTGGAATGAAGCACGGGTAGAAGTGTTGTGTCCGATCCAGAGCAGAGTGTGGAAGAGAGGGCCCAAGAACACACGTTCCCTTTGGTGCAGTTACAAGATGGTGGAGCTTTGTGACAGCTCCTTGATAGAGCCCCCTGCTGCCCAAGTTAGTCATGCTATGTGGGTGAGAAATATACTTCGCTGGGGATAAACTGCTCTGACTTAGGGGTTGCTTGTTACCATAGCATAACCCAGAAAAGCTGACTCACGTGGGATGATAACGTTCATGGAGGGTAACTCCTGATTTTAAAGTGAAGAAAACTATAGCTTCTTCA
>NW_021159287.1:0-1106 GCF_002837175.3 Physeter macrocephalus
CGCCACCATCATCACCATCATCATCACCATCACCACCATCAACATCACCATCATCTCCATCATCAGCATCATCACCACCATCAACATCAACATCACCGCCATCATCACCACCATCACCATCACCATCATCACCATCATCACCACCATCAACATCACCATCATCACTATCATCACCATCACCACCACCATCACTATCACCATCATCATCACTGTCATTGCCACCATCATCCTCATCACCACCATCACCACCACCCCCATCACCATCACCTTCACTATCATCTTCATTCTCACCATCACCGTTATCACCATCATCATCATAGTAAATTACATGATAAATTAGAGTAATGTGCTTTGTATCATTTCCCAGATGTTCCCTGTAGGATTAAGTTCCGGACACCATAGTAGAAGCTGTTTGATAACTTATCTTTGGTAATGCCTTCCTTTCCCTGCATCAGTTCCCTATACCCCACCCATAGCAACAATTTGCACTTGAATCATCCTCTCAGGATCTGCTTCTGGGGACAGCCTAAAAAAGAGAATCCTCTTAGGGTCGTTTTGAGGATTAAATGAGGTAAACCCAATAAAGTCGGGCTCAAAGGAAGTAGTCAGTAAATCTTATGTATAATTGGTCCCAAGAAGTCACTGAGTTCTTGACTTTGGGGAAATGTGTCGTTACAAGCACTGCTGGGATTGATGAGTCCATCAATTCCCACAGATAGCTTGGAATTCTTTTCTCACATAATATCTGACCTGTTTTCTCGGTGAATTTGTCACTTCCTCCCCCCAGTCTAGGCTCCCTGGAAAGGAGGGTCTGGTCTTACTAATTTTGTATTCTAAGCATTTAACAAGGATGTTCATTAAATGGAAACTGGGACATTAGCCTTTTCTGCAGCAGCGTCAGCCTTCCCTTCCCAGATACAAGGGAAGGGAGTCTGGGCCTGATATCTGTGATCCAAGTTACTGTGAGACCTTGAGCTCTTCATTTGGCCTCTCCAGCCCACCCTTTATTCCTCACATCTAAAATGACAATCACAATAAAAATGACCCCATGCCGTTGCCGTGGGGAAAAGTTAGACAATACTGTTAAAGTGCTTGGCACAGAGCCA
>NW_021159288.1:0-1106 GCF_002837175.3 Physeter macrocephalus
CTCTGTAATTCCCCGAGTGTTGGGCATGTTCTGGGATGGAACCTAATGTTCCAGTGGCAAAGGTCAGGAGAGAGGAGGTGAAATAGGACCGCAGGATCTCCGCTTGTTGATGGCCAATGACAAACTGCTTAGCTAGCGTTTCTCATTTTATTCTTGACTATTGAGACTGAGAAAGTCAGGACTTGAGTAATGTGAGAATTTAATGACCTGTACCTCAATTCTTTTTCTTTTTAGTGTCTCAAGATGGCAAAGAGCAGCTTGGGTCTAAGTGTGTGAACACACCTGTGGAAGGTGAGTCAGAATCAGTAACACTGGGGCTCAAAGGTAAAGGCCTGTTGTCAGGGAGGGGGTGAGGAAAGCCTTACAAATAAACCCAAGTCACTAGAGTTGTTAAACAAAAAAGAGAGAGAGAGAGAGAGCTGACAGTGCGGCAGTCCATCGCGAAGGAGCAAGTCCGTCGTGGGGCATGTCACAGGGGACAGAGGGCTCCTACTCTCTCTGCTCAGCAGTCCTCTAGAACACGGGCATCGCTGGCCGCATCACGTAGATGGGAAAGTGAGGCTCAGGGACGGCGTGACTTGCCCAGGGCCACACAGCGGGAAGTGGCTGCCCCTGGGTTTGAGCAGAGGCGCCGTGACTGGAACCCCCCTGCCCTTCCTGACCCACCACAGCGCTCCGTGTCACATACTGCCACCCGTCTCTGCACCGGGGCAGGAGCCCGTTCCTGACACTTCTGGGGCCCAGTGGATGCCTCAGAGGAGGAGGAGGGGAGTCATAGATGCTGCTACTGAAGATGAGGAGGATGAAAATGAAATCAACCCTTTAGCTTTTAGTGGCTGGCTTTGAATAGCTGGGGAGTTGACCTCCTCTTCAGAATAGGAGACCAGGTGACAAGTTTTCTTGTTCTGTGTCTGTCCCTGAGGTACCTAGTCTTGGGCCTTGGCTAGAGCAGTGGTTCTCTAGGCAGTGTGGTGTCTGGACCAGCAGCATCAGCGTCGCCTGAGAACTTGTTAGATGTGAGCGTTCTTGAGTCTGACCACAGGTCTGCTGGGGTCCAGGATGGGGCCGCTGCTCTGTGTTTTAACAAGCCCTCGGGATGATTCTGA
>NW_021159289.1:0-1106 GCF_002837175.3 Physeter macrocephalus
CTGCGCGCAGCAATGAAGACCCAACACAGCCAAAAATAAATAAATTTATATAAAAAAATAACATACACAAATAAATTAAATAAATTTATAAAAAAAAAACATGCACAGAACTTAACTGTTGTTCAGTGAATTTTGACAATTGTGTACACCCATGTGATCATCACCCAAATCAAGATATAGAAGATTCCCACCACCCCGGATTGTCCGTTGTTCTTTCTCCCTTTTTAGTCAATTCTCTCATCCCAGTACCACAATCGCTTTCTGAATTTTATTATCACAGATGAGTTTTGCCTTTTTTCGGATTTTTATATGAAGAGAATGATGCCGTGTGCATTATTCTCTTTCTGGCTTCTTTTACTCCACACACTGTGAGGTTCATTCAAGTCATTGTCTGGGTCAACAGTCTATGCCTCCTCCTTGATAAGTAGTGTTCCACTGTATGAATACACCATGATTTATCCATCCTTCTCCCTCTATGATGTTCTTATTTTTACTATATTAAAGTTTTTCAGTCTTTTGCTTTATAATTTGCACTTTTTATGTCTTGTCAAAAAGCTTCTTCCTCGCCTTGAGGTCAGATAGGCATTTTCCCATATTGTCGTTTTTTGTTTTTTGGCTGCACCGCGCAGCACGTGGGACCTTAGTTCTCCGACCAGGGATAGAACCTGCTCCCCCTGCATTGGAAGGCGGAGTCTTAACCACTGGACCGCAGGGGAAGTCCCCCATGTTGTCTTCTAAAAGTGTTGGATTTATGGGAATTCCCTGGCGGTCCAGTGCTTGGGACTCCACGCTCTCATTGCTGAGGGCCCAGGTTCGAGCCCTAGTCTGGAAACTAAGATCCCACAAGCTGCACAGTACGACCAAAAGTTTAAAAAAATAAAAAAGAAATAAGAAATAAAAGTATTGGATTTAGCTTTTTACACATTGATTTGTTTTACCAGCAGTTAGTTAGTTACCGAGTTCACAACATATTAACTAATTTAAACCTCAGAGGTACCTCCTTGGCGGTCCAGTGGTTGACTCTGTGCTTCCAATGCAGGGGCATCGGTTTGATCCCTGGTTGGGGAACTAAGATCCCACATGCTGCGTGGCCAAAAAAAAAAAAA
>NW_021159290.1:0-1106 GCF_002837175.3 Physeter macrocephalus
TGAAACTAACACAACGTTGTAAATCAACTATACTTCAATTAAAAAATAAATAAAAAGAAAAGAAAGCTGCTTATTTCTGCTGAGCCTAGTCACCCCAAACCTATCTGACCCCGGATGCCTCCTCTGACCCATGAGTACCCCCTATGATCAGCATTCCAGGGACAAACACTTCAGGAAACATCTCTGTGAGTGCCATAGCCAGGGCAGTGACAGGGAAAGGCCATGTGACCATGGCTCTTTCTCGTGTCTTCAAGCCCCGAGAGACCCGCAACCTGAGGATGGCAATAATAATAGTAATAGTAACCGACATTAACTGAGCACTTGCCATGACCTGAGCTGGGCCCCATGCCTAAGCTCTGTGTATCATCTCACCAAATTGACATACTATTATTATTCCCATTTTACAGATGGGGAAACTCAGGCACAGAGAAGTAGGAATTTGCCTATGATCTCTCTATCAGTGGGTGGAGGAACCAGAATTCAAACCCCAGTCTGCCAAACCCTGAGGTCCCAGAGCTGTCCCTGTACTGCAGCTCCAGTCTGCAGGGAAGACCCCAATCCTACATTAGGATGAGGTGAGAAAGGAGTCTTTGTTTCTCATTTAGGAAAAATTCTCAAGGTGCCAGCTCCTCTACCCTTCACGGGGACTGCATCATTTCTAAAACAACAAAATCAAGTCAATCCAATTCAGCAAACAATTCCAGACTCCCGTTTTGCACAAGGGGCTTCTGAGGGTGTGAGAGGAGAGTCAGTCCCTGGCTGCCGGGAATCCCGCTCCTCCTGGAGGCTCTGATCACATAATTCCTGAGCAGCAGTGACTTTGGAAATCACACAGTCTCCCAAACTCGGATTGAAAGAAAAGCCAGACAGTGAGATACCACTACACACCTATTAGCACGGCCAAAATCCAGAACACTGACACCACCAAATGCTGGTAAGGATGTGGAGCCACAGGAACTCACATTCGCTGCTGGTGGGATGCAAAATGGTACAGTCGCTTTGGAAGACAGTTTCGCAGTTTCTTACAAAACTAAGCATACTCTTACCATACCATCCAGCAATCACGCTCCTCGGTATTTACCCAAAGGAGATGAAAACCTATGTCC
>NW_021159291.1:0-1106 GCF_002837175.3 Physeter macrocephalus
AAAAAAAAAAAACAGATGCTTTGACTCTACCCAGACCTATTGAATCCAGGCATGAGGCCCAAACATCTGTATATTTTTAAAGCTTCATATCTAATTATCTGGTTAAGAACTACAATTTTTGTCTGTCTGAGTAAAATTTCTAATTATTACTAAATTCTTGTGAGTATCTACCATTTCCAGTTTTATAGTGACTTTCTTTAATCTGGATTTTTTCCATTCCTTTACATGAGAACGTGTGTAATGCAACGGAGAGCCCTTTTTCCTCTCGTCATGTCCAGCAACTATTTCAAAAGCCCATTTCCCACAAACTCACTAAGTTCAGGATATAGGGAGTAGTTAGCCAGACACAGCATTTTATCCACGTAGGGTAGCATAAACTTTGTGCAGATGAATTTTTTTTTGACGCAGTCCACTTCTGGAGTGAGGGGCCAGAACCCTGGAGAAGAGCAGCCAGGCCTGAGAAATGTGGGGCTGGATGACACCTACCCATGAGTCTTGATGCCAGTGTGAGCCAGCAGACAAAGAGAAACCCTTCACATTCAATTTGCAAAGTACAAACAATTGTATTTGTGAGGACTGGACTAGCTGTGTCCATAATGAAGACCTTTTGGATTCTGTGTGTAGTGAGTCTCGTGTGGCTTAACACAGCCTTCAGATGATTGTTGTTTTATTTCCTGATGAGTGTGTTACTGTCCTAACAGCTGCCACAAGTCTCACTCCCTGGACAGTGGAGTTCTGTTTTGAAACATGTGAAATGGAAGGATCTAATGGATACTACAGAAAATTAGAATATTATGTGTGTTTAAGATTCGGGGGGGCACTTAAGACTAATCTCTTTAGCTTAAAACAAGTATGGTTTTTAGGTGCAGGGGTATGCAAACAGTGGCCCAAGGGCAAAGTCCAGCCTCCCACCTCTTTTTTAAAATAAACATTTATTCAAACACAGCCGTTCTCATTCGTTTCTCCATCGTTGCTGGCTGCTTCCTCTACGGGCAGAGCCCAGTAGTTTCAACAGAGCGCACATGGCCCACAAAGCCCGCCCCGTTTACTGTCTGGGCCCTGGACAAAGAAGTCTGCTGACCTTGCTTTAGGAGGATAGCTTGCTC
>NW_021159292.1:0-1106 GCF_002837175.3 Physeter macrocephalus
AAAAAAAAAAAAAAAAAAAACCTGCTGAAGTTACAATTGAAGGGCCAGCTTGGAAGCATACTTTGTAAGGAAGGAGTGACATCCTATGAGATACAGTATGTACACTTCACTGAATCAGGTATATGGCTTGGGAACGAAGGGGTAGAAGCATAAGTGGCCCCATGTACCATCGTTTCCCATGACCCACGGGGGAATTTTGCGGTTCCCATCCCCATAATTCTGGGCTTTTGCAGGTTTACAGACCCTAGCTCCCCAAAGAGGGGCAGGGTCCCATTGAACTAACTATAAGCTAAAACTGCCACCTGTGTACTTTGGCTTCCTGTGTCCAGGAATCAGCAGGAAAGAAGAGGGTCACCCTCTGACAGGGATAACTGACCCTGATTATCAAGAGGACATAAGACTGCTGTAGTATAATAAGGGCAGAGAAGACTATCTATGGAATACGGGGATCTTCTTGGGTGCTTATTGGCACTCTCTTGAACAATTGTGACTGAATGGAAAAGTGCAGTAACTCTGACCTGATAAAGGAGTCAGGGGCTCAGCCTCCTCAGAGACATGTGTTTGGCTACAACCATCCTATAACCTGCCAAGACCTCCAGAAGTGATAGCTCAGTGTGTGTGAAATTTAGAATGGATAGTGGAAGAGGAAGATGATGAGGAGTTGCAACCCTCAATCAACTGTAGAGATGAGTGCTGTAGTTCATCCCACTAATCTAAGTTTCTTCTCAGGAAGGAAGCCCTATGTGAACCATGGAGATGCTGAAAGATATATTGCAGTGTTCGAGGCAAGGAAATGCTCTCTCTAGGAAGAGACTGAGCTAAAGATTGAACGTGGTAGAGAGACTAGGGTCTGGCCACTTCTGATCAAAGGGGAATTCCTCCAAGAGGCAATCTTTGCTCTGGAACTCGCCAGTGGACTGGCTGAAACTTTCTCAGAGTTGACTCACAAGTCTGATGCTCTTTCTACCCAATATCCTTCCTTCCCCTTCTTTTTTAAAATAAATTTTGATTGATTGATTGATTGATTGATTTTTGGCCGCATTGGGTCTTCACTGCTGCGCGAGGGCCTTCTCTAGTTGTGGTGAGCGGGGGCTACTCTTCACTGC
>NW_021159293.1:0-1106 GCF_002837175.3 Physeter macrocephalus
TTAGGGTCCACGTGAGAGCAAAGCTCATCTGAGGCAGAGAATCAGTTAGGATGACTTTAGTGTCAGCAACCAGCAGCCAGTGAGGAGAGAGAAAGTGCCTGAGAGAGAAGGTGGATTGAAAAGGTACCAACAAGTTGGGCCCAAAGGGATGAACTTGGCCTTCTCCATGTCAGGAGATGACACACCTTTGAGGACAGCTTTGTCAGTGGGTGTTATGGCCCCACTAATTCATCCAGTGGACACTAATTCAGCACCTACTGCATGCCAGGCTCTACGTTAGGCCCCAAGACAAGAACCTTACCTTCCTAGGACTTACCTTGTAGTGGGGAGCAGGACATTGACTAAATACGTGCACTTGGGTTGTGAGTTTTGATTAGGATCAGGGAGGAAGTGAACACGGGGAGCTTCTCTGAATTGGGGAAAAGGGTAGAACAAAGGAATCTTTCCTGAGGAAGGGACGTCTGAGCTCAGGCATGAAGAATGAATAAGAGCAACTTGCGCAAGTCACGGAAGGAGGAACTCTTCAGAGAGATGGGTGTGGGGTAGAGCGTCAGGTGCGCGGCTGGAGCACAGCAAGTGGGCAAGGAGGATGCCAGATAGGGTCCTCAGGTTGGATGGGGATGAGGTCACATGGGGCTTGTAAGTTCTGCTAAAATTCTATGATTTCAGTCTACGTGAAATGGAAACTTCCAGAAGCTTTTTAAGAAGGGAGGGGCATGATCCAGCTTGAGTTTCTAAAAGCTTCCTCTGCTCTCTAAGGAGAATGCTTGGAAGGGACAAGAATAGGATGGGGTGACAGGCGGAGATGATGCTATAAGGACGGGGGTGGGGCTGAGAAGAGAGGGTGCCGGCTTAGGCTTAGGGCTACACACGTGTTCCTGCACGTCTGCCCTCACCTTGATTTAACTTCCTGCAGCACCTCTGCTCTGGGATTGCAATAGGGAAGAACCTTTTTTATTCTGTTATGAGTTAATCACTAAAGGGATGTTGCCCATAAGCTTAAATTCCACACAATGGCCCATCTCGGACCCTTGCCTCGGAGAGATTAAGGTAAATGAGCATTCAGCTAAAATACCTGTGTTTAGCTCCCGGGAAACCTCCTGAGC
>NW_021159294.1:0-1106 GCF_002837175.3 Physeter macrocephalus
ATCGGCAGGCGGACTCTCAACCACTGCGCCACCAGGGAAGCCCAAGGATGGCAGAACTCTTAAAGAAAGGTTCACAAACTAAGGGCTCTACTCTTAGCATAGCCCAGTTAATGCCAGTAAGAGCTCAAAAGTAGTCTAGACTTGCTGGGTGATTCTGGTTGGGAACATAATCATAGAGGGTCCCAAGCCCTGGTGTCTTTCTTATTCATTTGCTTCTTCCTGCCTAAACTAAAAACTGACTTTCTGGAGTCTTTAGAGAATTCACTTCTTATTTTTGTTCCTTTGTTTGCTGTCAGTAAATCCATTAATGCCTTTTGCCACAGTTTAGCTGACTTAATTCTCTCTTGTTCTGCCTCTTGAAATCCAGGGTTGTGGCTTGAAGGGCAGTATGTTATAGTCAACTCTTAGGATCCACAACCTCCACTCGTCTCTTCCTGGTTGCAAAGCATCAAGATTTACTAGGTATATCAGAGATTACAGTGATCATTCATAGATTGGTTCCTTCCAGAAAGTACAGGGAGAGAGCGTATCTGCAAGAGAGCTGAATGAATGCGTTTTTTGTACCTCCATCGTCACAGTATCTCAGCTTTCCAGGTGAATTACAAAGCCTGGAGGTGGGGGTGTGCTTGGCTTGTTGGAAGAGCTCCAGGGAGACCACTATGGCTGGAAGTAGAGTCAGCAAGAGGGGCAGGGGAGGTTAGAGGATGAGGTCAGAGAGGTAATGATCATGTAACAGATCATGGAAGGCCTTGTGGGCCACGTTAGGATTTTGTATTTTATTCTAAGTGAGATGGCAAGTCATTGGAGATTTTTGAGCTGATATGATTTCCAATTAAAAAAAATAAATTACTTTGGCTGCTATGTGGAGTATAGATTGGGTGATGGGGCAAGGGTGGAACAGAGAGACCATCTGGAAGGCTATTGTAGTAATCCAGGCTAGAGATGATGAGATGACAAGTGAATTTATTGCCTACTTCCAAGAAAGGTTGGGAGACCTAATTAAGAAAACATCACTAGGACTTCCCTGGTGGCGCAGTAGTTAAGAATCTGCCTGCCAACGTAGGGGACACGGGTTCGAGCCCTGGTCCAGGAAGATCCCACATGCC
>NW_021159295.1:0-1105 GCF_002837175.3 Physeter macrocephalus
GACGCGAGGTGCCACGGGGAACCGAAAAGCCTCCTGCCGGTAAAGCAAATCGGAACCTCGATGAAGGGCTTACGGAGGTCCTGCACGGCTCCGTTAGGCAAGACACCTAAGGGCTATACTTCGAAGCTAGTGCAAAAGTGGAGGTTCACATTTGGTATAGAGCAGAGCAGGATGAGCTTCCAGCTAGCAAGTAGAAGCACAGGGTTGCTTTCGAGAAAACTCATTGTCTTCTCTGCACCGTGCCCCCCGAGACTGAACGCCCTGCAACAACAATGCTTTCCAGGTTGCTTCCATGCCGCATGAATGGAGCTTTCAAAATTGGGAAAAAAGCCCTGTGCGATCACTCTCCCGTTGCCAGGTTGACTCGCAGCCTAAGCACATGTTGAGTCTAGCAGGTCAAAGGAGACAAAAGTTACCCACTGGGCCCTTGGATGATTGACCTTTTCTATCACCACTTTTCTGAGCAGCGAACTGCCTAAACGAAGTATGCTGGCGTTTGCCCAACAGGTCTGTGCATCTTCCTTAAGCCTGCAGTGTGACCCCTCGAAGTGTACTTCTGTTGAATTTGGAACGCACGCTGACACTCTCCTTGAGGAATTGGTGACTCCACATAAGAGGTGTTGGAAGGAAATATAAGCAGAGCGTTGTTGTCCGTTGAGCTCAGCTAGGACCAGGGCGCCGACTTCCTTAGCGAGTTAGCCATTGTAGAACTCTGCTCCCGAAGCTGTTTTAGAGCTCGGAAAATCTAGCATTCCCAAGGAAAAGTGCAGTGTGTTGCCCCTCGAGGACTCGGCAAACACAGGGCTACTCGGAAAGACTTACGAGGCTGCATTTCGCTTAAGAGGCCCAGAGAATCGTGGAGGTACGGAGGGTTCTGAATCCGAAACGGTGGCTGACGCGAGGTGCCACGGGGAACCGAAAAGCCTCCTGCCGGTAAAGCAAATCGGAACCTCGATGAAGGGCTTACGGAGGTCCTGCACGGCTCCGTTAGGCAAGACACCTAAGGGCTATACTTCGAAGCTAGTGCTAAAGTGGAGGTTCACATTTGTTATAAGGCAGAGCAGGATGAGCTTCCAGCTAGCAAGAGGAAGCACAAGGTTTCTTT
>NW_021159296.1:0-1105 GCF_002837175.3 Physeter macrocephalus
TATATATATATATATATATATATATACAATGAAATACTACTCAACCATAAAGAAGAATAAAATAATGCCAGTTGCAGCAATAGGGATGGATTTAGAGATTTTCAAACTAAGTGCAGTAAGTCAGAGAGAGAAAGACAAATACCATAGAAACTCTAAAATATGACACAAATGAACATATCTACTAAACAGAAACACATTCACAGGCATAGAGAACAGACTTGTGGTTGCCGTGGGGGAGGGATGGGGGGAGGGATGGATTGGGAGGTTGGCATTAGCAGATGCAAACTATTGTATAGAGGATGGATAAAAAACAAGGTCCTACTGCAGAGCACAGGGAACTCTATTCAATATCCTGTGATAAACCATACTGGAAAAGAACATGAAAAAGAATGTGCGTGTGTGTGTATACATATAAATATATATAAAAAACTGAATCACTGTGCTGTACACCTGAAACTAACACAACAGTGTAAATCACCTATACTTCAATTAGAGTCTCACACTTTATCTCACCTGAAACAGACAAGACCAAACTGCTTACAGAACTTATCTATATGAACTGCAAATCACAACAAAGCACCTGCCTTTCAATTTTTAAAAACTGACTCTACCACCATTGGAAGCCACCCATCCTTTACCACACTTAGGTATTTTTAATGAAACGAACTTCGTGTATTTGGTTTTAAGACCAAGTGGAGAAGTTATTAACTTGACACAGTGGTGGTTACATGTTCAACCAAGTGGCACTGAATATTCCCATCAATGCAGAAGCTGTAATTGTTAATCTGCCGTTTGTTCTTAAAACACCTACTCAATGACGGAGCTCCAGTGTCCAGCACCCACAGCACCTGAAGGCAAAGGAAGTAGCTGCTCAGAAAAGCTTGTGTTCACGGATTAAAACAACCTGAAACATACACCCAAACGCAGCACCTCCTCAAACTACCTCCCTTCTCTTTCTAGCATCATTTGGGGGAGGGGCTGTCCTGATAAAACCAAGCATCATCTGGGAGTCCGGACACCATGGACTGGCTTCCATGGTGGGTCAAAAAACATGCTTCGGATGAGGTACAGTGGATTTTTCTCAACAGGCAATTTAAGACATAGA
>NW_021159297.1:0-1105 GCF_002837175.3 Physeter macrocephalus
TTCCTGAGGATTTATTTTTTATGTGGAAATATATGTATGCGGTACAAAAGTCGAAAGATTTGAAAGAAGACCTCACCATTTCAGGTGTTTGTGTGTTACCCTAATAAGTCTACCCTGGAACTCAGGATCTGCCCCCTCTCCTTGCTTGGCTCTTTTCCAAAGCACTTGGCACCATGACACAGTTCTTTCGCTTTACTTATCTAACTACTAGTACAATTATTGCAGTCTCTCCTGCTGGGGTTGTAAACTCTGCATGGGCATGAATTTTGTGAGTATTGTCTACCGGTGGGCCTCCAGTCCCCGGGATGGTACCTGGCACATATTAGATATTCAGTACACACTGACCAGGTGAATAATAAAGGGAAACAGTAAGAAAAGTCTCTGCATATCCTTGACATGGCTACTGTCATAGGAATTCATATACGAAACTGAATTTACGATACTTTCCCTCCTGGATTTGTTAACTTTTGATCTCTTCAAGATCTCCAAAAGAAACACAACCTGTACAGAAACACTGAGTGCGGCCCTGCTGCATCTGAGTGAAAACAGCCGAAAGTGAAGGCCTTTTCCTTCAGTGACCTTCGTGAAATTCTACTGATAAGAGGTTTCCATGCATGTACTTCACCTTAAGTCAGAATCAACACAGATACTTCAAGGTGTGACTGCACCATCTTCCCAATCACTTTATTGTTTAACCAAGTCTTTTATGGAAGAGACTTTAAATTTCCAATTAACAAGAGGCTGTGCATACCCTGGTGTTGTGGGCTGCCGGCTGTTTGTTATTTCCTGGGGGCAGCACGTAACTTAAAACTACAGCAAAGACTATTTGAAATTTTTGGTTGCTATAGCTCGGTAAATAAGTTAAAACTTTGCAAGTAGATTAAATGAAATAAATCATTAGGCTGAATTCTCACACACTGGCATCTTCACCCATCAACATTCCATAGCTACATACGCTTCACTCTTCCCAGTTGGGTATATCATAGCGTGCGATCCCCATCTCATTTCATCTTCATGCTACTGTCATCTCCGCTTCCAACGGCTCTCAGGTTACTAAGCTACGGACAAACTAATTTAAGAACCTGTGTACCTGCCCTCCATTAAA
>NW_021159298.1:0-1104 GCF_002837175.3 Physeter macrocephalus
TTTTTCTGATTAATGCATGTGTTTCAAGCCCAGTATTTAGAGAGTGTTTAGTGGAGTCAATACTTGATTTCAAAAGCAAACATTTATTGAATAACAGACACAATGTAAAACATTGTGCTATGCTTGTGATCTTTTCACTGTATAACAAATTGTAACTTTCTTTTTGTCTATTTGTGGCTCCTCCATGATCACTTTGCTAAGAGTGTCTCAAGAGTTGAAAGTCATAAGACCTCAAATTGCTGCTAACCCCAAAGATCAGAGTTGTTCAATTTGTCCCATCCTGTATTCTTTCTTGACGATAAAACCAACCCTGTTGCTCTGGCCACAGACGATTAGGTCAGTGATTTCCACAACAGCAACCTCAAGGAAATTCAGTTAGGAGACCAGAAAGGGGAGCTCTCACGCCCTATGACAAGAGCAGAGCCCAACGGGAAGGGGAAAGACACAGGACTTAGCCAATGAAAAGCCATGACTTCTTTGTTTACTTAGCCTTCCCAGCTTCCTTTTCCCCTCTATAAAAGCATTCTTGTTCCTTCACTGTCCGGGGATTTGCACAAGTCTCACCATGGTTGCAGACCCTGAATTGCAATTCTCTGCTTATCCCAAATAAACCCACCTTTGCTGTAGAAATAGCTGACAGTCTGTTTACTTCAGATCAACAGTACTTTAGAAATAATAATTTTGTTTGGAAACTCACTGTTAAGGCATATGAAAGAAAGAAACAACATGTATAACCAGTGATTCAAAATAATTTGGCTCTACTGTACTTCACTTGAAAGTCTGACAGGTACTCAGCTTTGTGGATTTCTTCTTAGAAAACTGCTAGAATTCTTAAGCAAATAAATGTCTTTTAGATGAATATATATCTAACTGCCTAATGCAATTATGATTATGAATGGAAGAATATAATAGACTTTTTTACTCTAATAACTTCTAATTCTTATTCTTATTTTTGTAAATATATTTTATTACTTGAAATTGGTTTCAATTTATAAACTCACAAACTAGATAATAAACTTATTACTGAGTCTTAGACTATTGATATTTTAAAATAACCAGGATCTAGAAAACTCAGGTTTTTTTTTACTTTATTAATTATTGCAA
>NW_021159299.1:0-1104 GCF_002837175.3 Physeter macrocephalus
TCCTGGCTATTGTAAATAGTGCTGCAATGAACACTGTGGTACATGTATCCAAAAAAGCCTTTTAAATGAGAAGAGTTTTTGAAGGAAATGTAGAAGTTTTCTGCATGAGAAAATGTAAGTGCTCTATCTAGTCAAAGAGAAAGTAATGTGTTAAGACATATAAATATAAGCTATAAGAAGTGGAGAGGAGTAAACAATGGAAGGTCTGTGGGTGAAAGGATGATGGGCACAAGGAGAATAAGGCTAGAAAGACAGATGGAAACTGTTCAACAAAGACTTTATAGACACACTGCTGGAAAAGCATGTGTGTGTGAGTGTGTGTGTGCCAGAATTAGCAGATTATTGGTGAAAAGGAGAGTTTTCTGAAATAACAGCAGTAAAAATAAGAGTTCAGTGGTTTCAAGAATGAATTGAAGGTAAGAACGTGGAGGAATTGAAATTGAACCTACACTAATTTTTCTGGAAGCTTGATTTTCAATGAAGAACGTATAGAACAGAATGTAGAGGACATTTATAGTGAGTGCTGTGGAGTAAAGACTAGAAGACTTTGAAGGCTTTATACGCTGAAGGGAGAGATGGTAGTGATGACGGAAAGGCAGAAGGCCCATGACAGGACAGCTGACTTATAAGCCAGGTGCTCTGTGGAGGCAGGAGGGGCTGGGCTCTTGAACACTACAGTACCAGCCAGACAGGAGGGAGCAGGAGCTGCCGTGCATTTTCCTTATCCACTGGCCTCAGAAATACCAAGCAGGTTATTCTCAGACTTCTTTAGTTAGCAACGTATACCCTCCTTCACCGAACAGTTTAAAGATACCAACTCCACTCTCTAGGTTGTATTATGAATTATCAAGGACATCACTTGCTCAAAACTTTCCATTGTGCCCCACACTCACCACCAACTTTGTAAAAGGATACGTAAGGATTTTTTTCTTTTTTTATTATTTTTTTATTAACGTAGAGTTGCTTTACAATTTTGTGTTAGTTTCTGCTGTACAGCAAAGTGAATCAGCCATACATATATATATATATCCCCTCTCTTTTAGATTTCGTTCCCATTTAGGTCATCACAGAGCATTGAGTAGAGTTCCCTGTGCTATACAGTAG
>NW_021159300.1:0-1104 GCF_002837175.3 Physeter macrocephalus
CCAATATCCGACAATATCCACTCAGACCAGAGACATTAAATGGAATAAGACCTAATATTCAGGAATTCCTTAAGAAAGGATTTATAATTCCTTGTACCAGTTCTTGTAATACTCCCATTTTACTGGTAAGAAAGACAAATGAAAAGACTGCGGGTTTGCTCAGGACCTGGGAGCTATAAATGATATTGTGATTCTTCGCCACCCCGTGGTTCCTTCTAATCCTAACACTCTGCTTTCGGCCATTCCAGCAGACACCTGTTATTTCTCCGTGACAGACCTATGCAGTGCATTCTTTAGTATTCCAGTAGAAAAAGAAAGCCAATACCTCTTCACCTTGCACGGGCTGATCGTCAGTACACCTGGGTGGTTATGCCACAAGGCTATACTGAAAGCCCTACTTACTTTTCTCAAATACGTAAAGCTGATTTGGCTGATGTACACTTTCCTAACGGCTTTGCTTTAATTCAATACATAGATGGTTTACTTTTGTGTCCTAGAACTGAACAGGACTGCCAAAGAGACACTATCCATCCACTGCAACAATTAGCTTCTAAAGCGCATAAGGTGTCCAAAACCAAACTACAATTCTGCTTACCAATTGTGAGATAATCTGGTCATTTAATATCTAAGGAAGGATTATTGATTGATTCTGAAAGAATTAAGGGAATCCTAGCTTTCTCACTCCCCAAAACAAAAAAACAACGAAGAGGATTTGTAGGTCTAACGAGATATTGTGGGAACTGAGTACCTAGCTTTTCCTGCACTGCTCAACCTCTCTATGCATTACTTAAGTCTGACCAGCCAGACCTAACTGAATAGATGACAGGAGGAGAAAGGTTATAAATGCTTTAGAATCTGCATTATACTAGGCTTTAGCAATAGGCCATCCTAACTATAAATTACCAATTTTCCTCTCTGTGCATGAAGAGAGAGGGAACAGCCTGGGTATATTAACTCAGAGGCATGGTGACCAGCATTGACCCACTGGATATTACAGTCAGCAGCTAGATTCGGTGGCAAGAGGGTTCCCACCTTGTATGAGGTTTGTTTCGGTGACATTCTTTTTTTTTTTTTTTTTTTTTTTTGCGGTACGCGGGCCTCTCA
>NW_021159301.1:0-1104 GCF_002837175.3 Physeter macrocephalus
GTCCATGCCACTCTCTCACTTCGTCACAGCTTACCCTTCCCCCTCCCCAATCAGCTCTTTAAATTGTTAATTCAGGAGATCGTGTTGGGAAAGGAGGGCCTCCTTTTTCAGCCACGCCCTGGGCATTTTGAATCCTGGTATTATCTCCATCCGGCTCGCACTGTTCTGTTCATGTATGTGAGCAGACATTTATTTTCCTCATCAAGTGATGGTAATGACGGTAATGAGAAAACGTGTAGGGTTTTCACGGCGCATCCCTGGAGGGAGATGGGGGAGTTGCGCGAATAATTCAGTTGGCTCGGGACTGCGCTGAGGGCATAAAGCCCGGTGACGTGGCCCGCACGTGGGCGGGGTATTTTACACAAGTGGCCGGAGCAGTAAGCAGCACCCGGTCGCTGGCCGCCGCCCCGCAGCACGAAGATTTGGGCTCTAAGCCAGGGTAAGTATTCGAGCAGGCTGGTTTAGACTCATTCTATTCTCCTTTAACTCAGAAGTCGAAGCGCTCACATGACAGCTACCCAAGGGATTTTGTTTTGGTTTTTGTTTTAGTGAACTAGTAGTAAAACCCTAGCTTTCTGCTTCACAGTTCAAAGTAAATAATTTTATCTTAGACCATAAAACTATGATTTCTCCTGTACTATTCCTTCAGGTACATTTTAATCGAATAGAACCATTTTGCAAACATATGAAATGACAGGGCAGTCTTCTCCGAGTCGGATTTCAAGCTCAAATATATATGTAGAGCTCTACAATGCATAGATACACACACGTACACACATGCACTTCTTTATTACCTCAGAATGAAAATGCAAATGCATTTATTAGCCTAAGAGTGGCACCAAATGGAAATTTATGCACATACATTTAGATAACAGAACCCTTGAAAATAAAGCAGTTGCAGCTATTAATTTTCCTCTGACAGCTTTTACAATTCCTCCAAAAAAATGAAACGGCATGAATACTGTCAATATATCGCAACGGCCACATTAGGTTTTGTGATATACATCATAATATAAAGAGCACTATTAGAGCACAACTTGGGAACCGTTAAATCATTCCAAATCATTGTTATATTCCATTAGTGTCAATGGTGAAACCACATAA
>NW_021159302.1:0-1104 GCF_002837175.3 Physeter macrocephalus
AAATTAATTCTTTGCCTTCTGTCTGCCTGTCCGTAAGTTCAGGCTCGTCTCTCTCAAAAGCTGCCTTCCCCTCCTACGTGTGTCTAGGAGAGAGACTAGGCTAAGAGGTCAGATCTGTTTTCAGCGGAACTTGTGTCCCTTTGGTTGTTCCCAGGTCACAATAGCTGCTAGATGGATAACTGGTTTCATTAGCCCCCTGGTCCTCTAGCCTGGCCTCACAGCACACACGCGAGAACCTTTCACAAATACCAGTGTTCTGGTTCCACTCACATCAAGGCAGTCATAAGCTCTGGGTTGGGGGCCCAGCAGTAATGTCTTTAAAAATGTCAGGGGTTTCAGGGCGCCATCAGGATGGAGAACCGCTGCCATCGGCCCAAGTCAGACGGCTGACTGGAATACAGAAGGTCCAGCCATATTTCTGCCCCTGTGCACGTGACCCATTGCCGGTTCTTCCCAGCACTGACCTCATTTAGCAGGACGACGTGAGTACCTTCAGGAAGAACACCTCCCATCCCCACATCCTGGTGCTCCAGGAACAGCTCAAATGAACATGGGCCGGGTGTGTGCAAAGTTCTCCTTGTCGGCCCCTTTTACAGGAGGGAGAACCTCGTCTTAAGGGAAAATAAATCCTGTACTTGAACGTTTCCTCCCTTAAGCAGTTTTTAGCATTGATTCTGTCGCTGATCTTGAAATACGAGACAGCTGACCCTCCACCAAGACTTTTCCCTGCCCCATCCAGCTCATCTTCTTGTGACATATGTGCCTTATTCTTTCAAACCCTAACAGGAAATCTATAAATCAAAATCTAATTTTGCATATACAAAGGGCTGGATATATATCTTATCAGAACTGGCCTTAGCAAAACATTCTGTGGAAGATGTGAAGATAATTTCAGGACTCCTTTGAAAAGAGCCAGTATTTCTTCTTATTTTTTGGAAAATAGTATTTTTATCAACTAAATTTTGAGTGATGATTTTGAATGAAAAATAACATTTTGTAATTCATTAAGAATGAGATTTTCATATGAAAAAGTACTTGTAATAAAAGTGATTTTGGGGACTTCCCTGGTGGTCCGGTGGTTAAGAATCCACCTTCCAACGCAGG
>NW_021159303.1:0-1104 GCF_002837175.3 Physeter macrocephalus
CATCGGCAGGCGGACTCTCAACCACTGCGCCACCAGGGAAGCCCACAAACCATGTTTTAATAAATGTTCTTACACTCACCTTCTCTCACATGCAGATGGTGTCCACAGGGCACCTCCCTACAAGTAGAACTGCTGACGGAACACATCTGCAACCTCATTTGATTCTGCTAAATTGTCCTCTTGCAGGGTTTGAGGCCTTGTTTTCCCACATTCTCACCAAAAAGGTATTGACAGCTTTTCCACTGCTGCTGACTTGATGGGTGTGAATCACATTTTACTGCGGTTTTGATTTGCACTTTCCTGTTTACAAGGGAGGCTTAGTATCACTCCCCTTGTGCATTTCCTCCTCTGTGAGTTGCCTGCTCATGACCTTTGCCCCCACAGTAGCCTGCTGCCCTCTCCAGTCTATTCTCTGCACTTGCCGCCAGAGCAAGCTTCTTGATAAGGCAGCCCTGACCAGGCATCCACTCTGTTTAACAACCCCCTGCTTCTCAAAGCCCAAGACTCATAAGGTGGCCTCAGACCCGCACCACCCACTGCGGCCTCCGTTCCGGCCATGCCCCTTCATCTCTCTGGACACCAGCTGCCTGGACTTTTCTTAGTCCCTCAGATGTGCCAGACTCTTTCCTGCTTCAGGGCGTCTGAGGTACAGTCTTCTCCACTCGTGGCCGACCTCCTCTCCCAACTCCTGAAACTCTCCAAGCCCAGAAGAGTGTAGGGCTTCGGGGTCCCTTCAGGGAAGCCCTCGGAGCCTGATCAACGTGCTCCCAGCAGCCTCTCGGCTCCCGGGTCCTTGCACAACTTCTTGGGTCCCGGGACCCCAGTGGTCTCACTGGCGTGAAGACAAGTGCTGGATGCACGGGTGCTAGATCTTTCCACTCTCCCTTGCCTCATTCAACTCCTGCCACGTCTGCCCCATCTCCTCAAGCCCCTGGTGGATAAAAACGGGTAAGACTTGGGAGGATACGATACAGTTTCTATATATATCAAGGCTGCAAGCTATCATGAGATTTAAAAATGCATATAGGGAATTCCCTGGCGGTCCAGTGATTAGGACTCTGCTGCACTTTTCACTGCCGAGGGCCCGGGTTTGATCCCTGGCTG
>NW_021159304.1:0-1104 GCF_002837175.3 Physeter macrocephalus
GGACAGATCATCCAGACAGAAAATTAACAAGGAAACACAAGCTTTAAATCACACGATAGAACAGATAGATTTAATTGATATTTATAGGACATTCCATCCAAAAACTCGTATCAGATAAGATACACTTTAAAATAAAGAATGTTACAGGAGACAAGGAAAGACACTACCTAATGATCAAGGGATCAATCCAAGAAGAAGATATAACAATTATAAATATTATGCACCCAACATAGGAGCACCTCAATACATAAGGCAACTGCTAACAGCTATAAAAGAGGAAATCAACAGTAACACTATAATAGTGGGGGACTTTAACACCTCACTTACACGAATGGACAGATCATCCAGACAGAAAATTAACAAGGAAACACAAGCTTTAAATCACACGATAGAACAGATAGATTTAATTGATATTTATAGGACATTCCATCCAAAAACAGCAGATTACACTTTCTTCTCAACTGCACATGGAATAGTCTCCAGGATAGAACACATCTTGGTTCACAAATCAAGCCTCAGTAAATTTAAGAAAACTGAAATTCATTTCAAGCATCTATTCTAACCACAATGCTATGAGATTAGAAATCAACTACAGGGAAAAAAAATGTAAAAAAATCACAAACACATTGGAGGCTAAACAATACGTTACTAAACAACCAAGAGATCACTGAAGAAATCAAAGAGGAAATCAAAAAAATACCTAGAGACAAATGACAATGAAAACACGATGATCCAAAACCTAATTCTAAGAGGGAAGTTTATAGCAATACAATCCTACCTCAAGAAACAAGAAAAATCAAATAAACAATCTAACCTTACACCTAATGGAACTAGAGAAAGAAGAACAAACAAAACCCAAAGGTAGCAGAAGGAAATAAATCATAAAGATCAGAGCAGAAACAAATGAAATAGAAACAAAGAAAACAGTAGAGATCCATAAAACTAAAAGCTGGTTCTTTGAGAAGATTAAAAAAAAAATTGATAAACCTTTAGCCAGACTCATCAAGAAAAAGAGTGAGAGGAGTCAAATCAATAAAATTAGAAATGAAAAAGAGGTTACAATGGACACCACAGAAATACAAAGCATCCTAAGAGACTACTACA
>NW_021159305.1:0-1103 GCF_002837175.3 Physeter macrocephalus
GCCCATTTTTTAATTGGATTATTTTGTTGTTGCTGAGCTGTAGTTTTTATATATTCTAGATATTAACCCATTATCAGATATATGGTTTACAAATATTTTCTCCCATTTCTTAGTTTGCCTTTTAACTTTGTTGATTGTTTCATTTGCTGTGCAGAAGTGTTTAAACTTGATGTAGTCTCATTTGTTTCTTTTTACTTTTGTTGCCTAGGCTTTCGGTATCATATCCAAGAAATCATTGCCAAATCCAATGTCATGAACCTTTTCCCTATGTTCTAGGCATTTTATAGTTTCAGATATTACATTTAGTGATTTAATCCATTTTGAGCTAATTTTTTATGTGATATGTGTCCAACTTCATTGTTTTGTATGTGAATATCCAGTTTTCCCAAAACCTTTTGTTGAAGAGACTATTCTTTCTCTGTTGCATAGCCTTGACACTCTTGTAAAGATCATTTGAACATGCACAGGTCATATATAAAAATAAAATAAAATAATATTTTATCTTATTTTATATAATATTAAATATATTATATTAATAATATATAATATTTTATATTTATAATTATATATATGTATATTTCAGGGGGGCTCTCTATTCTGTTCCATGGGTCTATATGTCTGTATTTATGCCAGTACCATACTGCCCATTCTGCTTTGATTACTGTAGCTTTGTAATGTGTTTGGAAAGCAGGAAGTGTGAGGCCTCCAGCTTTGTTTTTTTCTCTCAAGAGTGTTTTGCCTTTTCAGGGTTCTTTGAGATTACATATGAATTTTATGATTTTTTTCCTATTTCTGCCAAAAAAATGCCATTAGGATTTTTATAGGGATTGCATTAAATCTATAGATCACTTTGTGTACTATGAACGTTTTAACAACATTAAGTTTTCCAATCCATGAACATGGAATGTCTTCCCATTTATTTGTACCTTCTTTAATTTATTTCATTAATAGTATGTAGTTTTCAATGTACAATTCTTTCACCACCTTGGTTAAGTTTATTTCTAATATTTTCTTCTTTTTCATGCATTATAAATGGAATTGTTTTCTTAATTTCCTTTTTTTTTTTTTTTTTTTTTGGTATGCGGGCCTCCCTCTGTTGTGGC
>NW_021159306.1:0-1103 GCF_002837175.3 Physeter macrocephalus
ACTAATAAGAACCTGCTGTATAAAAAAATAAATAAAATAAAATTCAAATAAAACCCCCCCCAAAAACCCAAAGAGACAACATATAGAATAGGAGAAAATGTTTGCAAATGATGCGATTGACAAGGGCTTAACTTCCAAAATATACAAACAACACATAAAACTCAACAACAACAACAAGTAAATAAATAAATAAATCAGCAAGAGGTGATCAAAGAGGGCTATAATCTGCTTTAGTGCCTGTGGTACTGAAGTGAGGTTTCCTTCAATATCAGCTATATCAGAGACAAAAAAGAACATGTGACTGAGGAGATCCAGGGATGGAGGCAACCAGAAGAGGATATTCAGGTATACTGAGTGAGGACTACTTACATTAAATAGCCAAAATATGGAATGAGAGCATTAGTAATCACAGACATAGTGGGGAGGGGCAAGGATAGACTCAGAAAAGAGAGGTGAGATAGTCTATAATATTAACTAAAACATTTAGGGAATCACGTTTTTTTATTCCTCCTCTAGTTAGTCGAGTTTAAATATTGGCAGATAATGATTTTTTAAAAATTTGCTCTTTCTTTTATTATTTTTGAATAATTTTTTCTAACGTTATTAGATGGGGCAGAGCAAGGAGTCTGCATCAGAGTGGGACTGGGGGAACTTTGGTAACTCAGAATAGGGTGTCAGAACAGAACAGGTGAGCAAGGCATCTGTGGCAGAGGATTATCCAGCATGGGGAGTCAGAGCCCCAGTAAGGTAATGAAGGTGTCCCCATGTGGGAGCAGCCCAGCACCAAGTGTTGCACCCTGAGCGAGGTGAGGATGGTGCCTACACTGGTGCATGGACCCCAGCCTGCAATGGGGTCTTGGGGAATGGGTGGGGTGAGGAAAACTTTCACATGGGGAGGAAGAGTAGGGGTGGATTGGCTGGCAGCCCCTTGTGGTGTGTCAGAGCCCAGGTGGGGTGAGGAAGGCATCTGTATGGTAGCAGCAATGGGATTACACACAGAGGAATTGATCAGATATGTAAATATATTAAGAATAATGAGAGCCAATTTCTCACTGGAGAAGTGAGTTATAAATAGGGAAAGGGAGATATGGAAATAAATGTAA
>NW_021159307.1:0-1103 GCF_002837175.3 Physeter macrocephalus
TGATGGCTGCAACATCCTTTGTTTACTGATATGGCAGGCAACATTTTTTTTTTTTCTCATTGACACCCCCAATCAATTACATAAGAGAGTAGAGGTAAAGTTTTTCCCCTTGACGTTCTGCACATCAAACTGACAATTTAGAAAGTATTTCACTAGTAAACATATGTAATTATTAATATAATAGCTAGAATGGAGACAGTTCAGAAGTCATGCTTTTAAAGGTAGAAGGAAGCACAGTCCTTATATAGGTTGTTTGAAGGACAATTACAGAAAAAGAAATACTGCCTGTCTTAGTGAAAGTGTGGGTCATGAACATCATAGCATGTTCTTTTTTGGCCACAACTTGGAGATGTTCCCTGAAGAGATGCTGCTGGTGTGGAGCTACACTGGTAAAAACCAGCATTTTCAGTGTAGCAGGGCAATGCTGTCTTGGGGAGCACTCCCTTCTGGTGATAATTCCACACATTACACTGAAAGATATATTAGCATTCCTGGTGGGTTCAGGGATCTAGGTGTCAAAATGTCCCCCTACTGAGAGTCAGCATGATGTCCTTAGGACCACAAGTTACAATTCCAGACTGTGCCAACTTACACCAAACTGTACATTTGGAGAATCCAATTCCTTTAAGAAGTTGAAGAAGCAGAGGGAAATATGACTGCCTGATGAAAACTCTGCAGAGTAATAAAATAGCAACTTTCTTATAGAAAGTTTGTGAAATACTTTTGTAAATTTAGCAGTATGGATGGGGCCCCCTGACTAGTCAGGAGTTAATACAAAGATGGTTACCATGGAGACCCACTGATGAAGCGGAGCCCGGATGAAGAAGGGGTGTTTCTTCATCCCTGGTTCTTCCATTTGCCATGTATACTTGGTGAGACTTGGGAGACTTCAGTGGGGACCAGGAAGGCGGTGTTCTGTCAAATTTGTCCCAAGGCTTTTTTCAGTTGCCAGCTCTTCATTTGTCCATTCATTCCACAACTATTTCTTCAGAATCTACTGTGTATCAAGCACTGTGCTAGGCACAGGAGATAGAGAAGTGAACAAAACAGACCCAGTTCCTGTCATCATGCAGCTTTTTATATGTTGGGGGACTAGTGAAGAA
>NW_021159308.1:0-1102 GCF_002837175.3 Physeter macrocephalus
TCTTTGAAACGAAGAGCACCCGTGTCCTGTAGCGTTGCCTCCGAAGCCCCCATGTGAGTGAGTCTGTCTCCATGGGAGGAGGGACTTGGAACTCACCTTGGTGGACAAGGGTCACCAGCAGAGGGGAAACAATGGGTGCAGGAAGCAGGGAGGCAGAGACCTCACTGCCCTGTGGAGGCGCGCAGGCTAGAGTGAGACTGCCGTGATAAGAGTGATGATGATAAGTATTATTGTCGTAGTAGTAATGCTCTCACCACCATCACCATCAGGGCAGCCGGCCTGTGCTCTGCGCTCGCTGCAGACTTGGCAGCACGCTCAGCATCTTCTGTGAGTTGTGATGTTCACGCCGTCTGTGACGTTGCTCTTGTAGCTCCCCTGTTGCATAGGCGAGGAACTGAAGACTCCTACGGCTTGGCTGGCTTGCTTGAGGTTACCAGCTAGTCAGTGGCCGAGCCGGGCTTTGAACCCCAGTGGTCTAACTCCAGAGTCTGGGCTCTCAACCACCAGGCTTGCTCCCTTCTCCCAAGCATCACCAAGTGCCTTGGGTTTGCTTGAAGAACATGTCCTGGAAAAAGGAAGGTAGAATGACGTCTGGCTCAGCTCCTGTGCTTTCCTATCCAGCTCTCAGGTGTGGAAGTGAGGTGTTGATAACCTGCCAGGGCCACACCCAGAGGAGGGGTTGAGAACGTGTGTGGAAGGGATGGGGGCAGAGTGTGGAGCGCTCAGGCCCCTAGAAGGCCCACCTGACCTTGGATGGACCTCTCTGTCCCTTCATGTGGCCGGAACCCTGAGGGTCCAGGCAGTGTTCCCTGCAAGGGACTTCCTCTCCTGTCTTCTCACTCTGCTACTTAGGGGCTAAAAGATGGGTCCTGCTCCTGCCCTGTTTGCCCTTCGAGGTGGAAGTCGTCTTTGAAGAGATGCTTGGTGCTCAGTCATTTGGCTTGGGGCCTGCGCCCACTGGGAGAAGGCCTGGCTTGTCTTTTTCCATCCTCTTCTTGTTCTCTTGTCTGTCTGTCCGTTCATCCATTCATTCAGCCCTGGTCCTTCTCTCCAGTGCACTCATTTTCTCTCCCTTGGCTGGAGAAGGTCTGGGAAGGTGGCC
>NW_021159309.1:0-1102 GCF_002837175.3 Physeter macrocephalus
CTGTTCAAACATGAGATGGTCCTGTTGAGACACCCTGCCGGCATTAGGTAAAGGCCTGCAATTCGTTTGATGGCATGCTAATGGAATCCAGCCATTGGCTTCCTTACAGAGAAAGGGGTTGCCCCTCACCGTTTACAGGAACAAACCTCAGGTCTGGATGCTTCCGCATCTCCTCTAAATATAGCTATTTGCAGGAAGATGCAGGTGTCTTAGAGGCTGTGGGTCCCACTTGCCACACGCCTCTATCGAGGGTGGCAGTGTGATTTCCTTCCCCTTTACAAATAGGAAAAATAACTCCACCTGAGTAGGCAGGATTTGGAATGATTTTGTTTTGTTTTGTTTTGCTTTTTTCAGGCCAGGCTTCGAATGCCAAAAGAGCAACTGGAACTTTTAAAGTGAGTGAGATGTTCTCGTGTGTGTGACTTTCTGGTGTGGGTCCAAACACTGAAACGCTTTTGTAAAATTATAAAACTAATTTCTACTTCTGTGGATCATTCTTTAAGGAAATATACACTGGGAGGTGCTTTCAATATTATTAATTATTTTTTAAAAAAAGGAAACAACCAAGATGAGCAAAACAGGTCGAAGGTTAAACATGTGGAATGGAGAATTATGAAGCCATTAAAATAATTCTAAAATATATTTACTGATCTGGGAAGTGCAGCGGGACCCAAAATTATTTTGTAACAATGTTTTTGCATGGAATAAAAACTGTTACAAACACACCAAAATTTAACAGTTTTTATTTCTTCAAAATTTTATATTGTTTCACAAATTGGGAGAAAATACTAGATAAGTAGTGCTTCCATTTTTTTCAGCATAAAGAAATACCCATTGGCTTGACATTTTCTTACTCTTTCTAATAACTTTCAAACTGTACATGTAGCAGTGCCCATACTTGGCAAGTAAAATCTTGCACCCTGGAGCTGGTGAAAGGCAGCTGCCCCCGACCTCCACCCCTGGCTGGATCCTCCAGCTCCCCGCTCGCCCGCCCGAGGCTGGTCCACAGAGCCTCAGGGCTTGGTTGGGAATCTCCTGCTCTGTACCCCACTCAAAGTACAAGGTGTTCCCCGCTAAGGAGGTGAGAGGGGGATTTAAGATC
>NW_021159310.1:0-1102 GCF_002837175.3 Physeter macrocephalus
CCCGCTGAGGCACAATAAATCCCTCTTGACTGGAGCTCTGAGGCCAGACAGTATTCCTACCACAAACACTCTCAGCATTCTTTCCCAAAAAGAAGGACCGAAAAATTCTCCTGTCGGCTGCTAACAGACTACAGAGCTGTCCTGCTCCTTTCCTACTGGAGGTATGCAAGATAAAGCATCCAAGGTGACAGGAAAAGAAGGTCCCGAGGCCATTCTGTAAGGAAGAGATTCCCTACCGTGTTGACGTGCCCTGAACGGACCCCAGGTGTGCTGAGATGTGGAGCCCTCAGCTCTCAGGTAGCCGGGGGTCCTGGGGCAGCTGGTGTGTTCCTCAGTGAGCTGTATGTGGGTATGTCCTGTGTGTGCCAGAACTTTAAAAGGACTGGGAAGCGCTGCTCTAAGTCATCCCATGAGACATCTGGGGCTTGTTGGTGGTGATAAGTGAGAGAACTTAACCTTAAGAGACAAAAGGCAAATGGGATGACAAGAAGTCATCAGGGTAGGAGAAGTCATTAGTGACCTTGAAAGAATGAAACCCGCTGCTCCATCTAGTGATCCAGCCCTTGAACTCATTAGCAAGGCCCTGTTGACAGCTGTTCTCACAGGCACAACGTGAACTTAGGCATGTTGTGAGGTCAGAACTGAGTCAACTCATTCTGCATGCAAGGCTGGCTTGTCCCTTTGAACTTTATCTTTATCACGGCCATTCAATTATTTTGTGAGTTCTTATAATCCCCTGAGGAAAAAAACTGACTTCAAAAGTACAATATCTAACACTTTTTCAGATTACAATATTTTTATGAACTGTGAGAAACTTACAGTGCCTTAAAGAAACTACATAAAGAAGGGGTCAGCATTTTCAGTATAAACTCTATTTCCAAAGGTTTATGCATTCTGGAGAAATTTGCTTGAGGGGGAAACTTGGCATCTGGTGTCTGAGTTCCTGATTGTCCGTACCTCATTTCATAGGTATTACAAATGAGTCCTTCAAACTCACTGCATTTGGCATCTGTAATTTTTAGAAATAAAAAGGTGGCTTTAATAACAGGTGATTTCTGTGTTTAATGTCAGTGCACACAGTTCTTAGAGGATCAAAGGACTC
>NW_021159311.1:0-1102 GCF_002837175.3 Physeter macrocephalus
GAGCCCTGGTCCGGGAAGATCCCACATGCCGCGGAGCAACTTAGCCCATGCGCCACAACTACTGAGCCTGTGCCCTAGAGGCTGCGAGCCACAACTGCTGAGCCTGCACGGCTAGAGCCCATGCTCCACAACAAGAGAAGCCACCGCAGTGAGAAACCCGCATACCTCAACAAAGAGTAGGCCCGGTTGGCCGCAACTAGAGAAAGCCTGCCTGCAGCAACGAAGAGCCAGCACAGCCAAAAATAAATAAATTAATCAATTTTTTTAAAAAAGTATCAAATCACAAGATTTTTATTAATTACAGAGGGAATAATAATAACCTTACAATGGACAAGAATCTTGGTAGACACCATTGTAACCAGTGATCAAAGTTAACATCACCAGGATTGGGACAAAGCAATAACATGTGCTTTCTGATTAAAGTAGACTAATGAGACATGACAACTGATGTATCAGTTGCATGACCAGACATCATGATGTCACATAATGACACTTGCATGATGATCCAAGATTTTTTTGGAGAGGGAGGGCTATAAAGGTTATTATTGACAATATCTGGATAACAACATTGTGTCAATGTCAATTTCTTAATTTTGATAGCTATACTTCAATTATGTAAGATAACGTCCTAGTTTTAGGAAACACACACTTAAGTATATAAAGGTAAAGGGGTCTTCATGCCTCAAACGGTTCAGAAAATAAGTCTATGTATTTGAACCTAAGTACCTTTAAATATATTTAAAATATTTCTATATAAATACATTTTAAATACCATATATTGATGGGGAAGGAGGAACAAAGCACTGAGACAGAGAGGAAATGACAGGGAGGATAAGGAGAGAAAAAAGAAAGACAATGCAAATGTAGAAAATGTTAACATTTGAGGAATGAGCATATGGACTTCTCTGTACATCCGCCTCTGTCAAATGCCTGCTCATAGTCTTTGTCCATTTTTCTATTTATCTTTTTCTTAATGTTTTATGGACACACACTATAATAAAAATGTTAATCCTTATTTTTTTCCCCAATATGTGATGGCTTTTGTTACAGAGAAGATTTAGTTTTTACAAAACCAAAACTTTAAAAATCCTTAATGCTACAA
>NW_021159312.1:0-1102 GCF_002837175.3 Physeter macrocephalus
AAGAGAAAGTAGAATTTTTTAGCTCCCAAAGACAATGACAACAAAAAATAAGTCTACCCAAGATCTATGCTTTTAAAAGTTATTTTTGTGTGAGAAGAAAGCATAGGCACTATTTCTAGAAGCACTGAAATCATCTGACATTGGGAAAGCTTCAGGAAGAAGTGAATTATTAAGAGTTGGCAAGAACAATCTTTTGTTGTGGTTGTTTTGATTCAAAACAAAAGGCAATTCCATTGCTCTGCATTTCTGTAGCAAAACTATTTTGCTCTTAAAATTTTATTTTAGGATTTAATGAATCAATGCTTTATTGAAATACAGGTAAATATTTTATTACAAAATATCTTTTATTGCAACAATATGGATGAATTTCAGAAATATAATGTTGTAAAAGAAGTCAAACATAAAAAAGTAGATATTTTAAGATTTCCCCTCTAACAAAGTACAAAATGGAAGTTAATCTATGCTCTTAGTAGTCAGAATGGTTGTTATCCTTGAAAGGGAATGGCACAGAAATAGGGGCAGAACTAGTAATGCTTTGTTCATTGATTTTGGTACTGATTACATAGACATGTTTCATTTGTGAAAAATTCATCAACCTATAAACTTATGCACACATATTTAAGAATGCTGTATTTCCAAAAATGTTCAAGTAAGAATATATTCATCTAAAATACAGAAACCACAATTTAAAATACTAAAAAAAAAAAAAAATTTAATTTTGTGACCCAAAAACTGTCACTTCATTTTTTTTTTTAATTTTAAGACTTTACAATTTTTGTAGTTATAAAATTAATGTAAGGGTGTTGTAAAGATTCAAATGAAGAAGTATATTTAGTAAAAAGCAACCATTTACACTTAACTGCCTCCCTTCCCAGTATAATGAATCCCTCATTCTTCCCCATATCCCCAGATTGAACCAGTGTTATCAACAGGGTGTTTATAGTTCCACATATTTATTTTTCTTTGCATAAGAGAGCATACTATATATTTAAAAATATAACATATCATTTAAAAACATAAATAGGAAAATTTGTCCTGAGTTTCTTTTGATCTTGTAGGTCTTGCCTTATCAGTACATAAGACAATACTTCATTCTGTTGAA
>NW_021159313.1:0-1102 GCF_002837175.3 Physeter macrocephalus
AGGCCCGCGTACCGCAAAAACAACAAAACTATTTCAAAACCTATTTTCATTTCAGATATGAAGTGTTTAGAATAACATGTAGAAGAGAATAGCGGGTCATGGCTTATCGATGCTATTTCTTCCGCTGCAAGGTCATTTACCTGTCCATAAGGAAGTCTTCATTTTAATATTCCTGTTCAATTAGGTTTTCCCATAAAATGTTACACACTTTTGAAAGGTGATTTGTGCAATATTGCTTAGAAATAGGTCTCCAAAGACAGACAAATATATGGAAAGAAAGCAATCTGAAGGTCTGTAAAGGAATATTCTGGAATCCAGGGAAATGGAAGGATGGACCACACCCGACATCCACTGCACAGCACAGAGGAGTCCGTCATTTAAAGCCTATGCAGGTTTTTCAGATCCTGTATGCTTCTATAACAGAGGCTTAGGAGAAAGACAGCTGAGGTTCTGTCATCAGAAGATTTTCACTCTTACACCTCTGTATGTAAGGTATTTTGCCTTGAATCTGTGTGCTAGTGCAGAATAAATGGCAAGGTTAGTAGGTATACAGAGCAGACGCTCAATAGAGTAACTGAATGAACTAAATGATTCATTTTGAAAAAATGAAATGAGAAAGAGTAAGCCAGTTAAGAGTCATACAGAGATCTTTTTCCATTTGCTCTAAGTTGGAAATTTGCCTAAGGTTTGGGAAATCCCAGAATGTAATACTATAAATGCACTCAAAATTCTAATGACTGTACCTTTTATTTACAGCTAAGTGTAGAACTACTCCTATTCCACTGATAATTCAGAGCTGACTAGACCCACCTAATTTTGCTAAGCAAGAAGATGCACAGTAATTCCAGGAATAACTTAAAGGGGTTTCTCTTTATCATGGATATTTTAATTACAGCTTCAAGTGTCAATTTTGCCTTTTTCATACGATTCTTATTCTAGCCAGCTCAATCTATCTTTGTACTACCGAAATTCCAATTGCCCAACCTAAGTGATGCTGAACATTATGTTAGTCTGAAAAATGTTGAATCCTTTGAATCAAAAAAGCACAGCCAAGGGCCTCCCTGGTGGTGCAGTGGTTGAGAGTCCGCCTGCCGATGCAGGG
>NW_021159314.1:0-1101 GCF_002837175.3 Physeter macrocephalus
AGACCTCAGACTTCCCAAAAGGCAAGAAACTCCCCACTTACCTGGGTAGGTGAAAAGAAAAATGAAAAAACCAGAGACAAAAGAATAGGGATGAGACCTGCACCCCTGAGAGGGAGCTGTGAAGAAGGAAAATTTTCCACACACTAGGAAACCCTTCACTGGTGGAGACAGGGGGTGGGTAGGGGGAAGGCTTTTGAGCCACGGAGGAGAGAGCAGCAAGAGGGATGCAGATGGCAAAGCAGAGAGATTCCCATACAGAGGATCGGTGCCGACAAGTGCTCACCAGCCCAAGAGGCTTGTTGACTCACCCGCCGGGGCATGTGCGGGCTGGGAGCTGGGGCTCAGGCTTTGGAAGTCAGATCCCAGGGAGAGGACTGGGGTTGGCTCTGTGAACACAGCCCGAAGGGTGCTAGTGTGCCACAGCTAGCCTTGAAGGAGCCCAAGAAAATGTCTGGACATGCCTAAGAGGCAAGAGACAATTGTTTCTGGGTGCGTGAGGAGAGGGGATTCATAGCACCTCCTAAACGAGTTCCAGAGACAGGTGCAAGTTGTGGCTATCAGCTCAGATGCCAGAGAGGGGCATGAAATGCTAAGGCTGCTGCTGCAGCCACGAAGAAGGCTGTGTGCAAGCACAGGTCACTATCCACACCGCCTCTCCTGGGACCCTGTGCAGCCGCCACTGCCAGGGTCCAATGATCTAGGGACAACTTCCCTGGGAGAACACACTGCACCCCTCAGGCTGTTGCAACATCAAGCCGGCCTCTGACACCTCTGACTCACCATGCATTCCATAACTCTCTCGCACACCCCCCTGCCTGAGTGAGCCAGAACCCCCTAATCAACTGCTACTTTAATCCTGTCCTGTCCGAGTGAAGAACAGACACCCTCAGGTGACCTACACGAAGAGGCAGGGCCAAATCCAAAGCTGAACCTCAAGAGCTGGGCAAAGAAAGAAGAAAAAGGGAAATTTCTCCCAGCAGCCTCAGGAGCAGCAGATTATACTTCCAGAATCAACTGGATGTATCCTGCTTCTGTGGAATATGTGAACAGACAACAGATCATCCCAAAATTGAGGCGGTGGACTTTGGGAGCAACTGTAGA
>NW_021159315.1:0-1101 GCF_002837175.3 Physeter macrocephalus
ATCTTTGAAAGTTTGCAACTTGAAGGTTCGTATGTAGGGGACTTACTGTGTTCAGCAAGGGTCAGGGCATGGCCTGTGGAGGTCTGGCTTCTGTCATAGATCCAATTGGCTCTGATGCACTGCCTGTTCAATTGCCAGTCATGGCTGACCTCTCCCTATTCAGACGCCACTTAGGGTTTAAGCTGCCTCAGTGTCTTATGATTGGCCATGCTTTTTCCTTGGTCATGGCAGTGTGGAGCTGCAACGCGGGGTAAGCGGTGCTGAGCAATTGCTCCATTTGGGCTGCGGGTGCGTGCCAGGGAGGTTTTCATTTCAATTTCCTTTCCACCCTGCTTTGGGAGAAAGTAAGCATTCAGGAGCAAACAAACATTCATGTACTCTTCACAGGCAGGGTCCAGGCTTCCCACAGCCCTCTTCTTAGTCCCACTGGCCCTCCAACCAGCCAAGGGGGCTTGTCTTCCCTTTGATGGACCCAGGGTCAATATGTAGCTTGAACTGCTCACTTCCCATGGAGCGTCTCTGCCTCCCCCACCCCCATTTAATCTCCCTTTTCCTCTGAGTCCACTCCCGGGACACAGGTCCCTGACCTGATTGCTTCTCTTCCCTTCTTGATTCTGTGTGGATCTTTCTTACAGGAGTCTTTCTTCCAGCCTCCAGTTAGTGATCAGTGAGAACTGTTCCACGTGTAGATGTATTTTTGATGTGTTCACAGGGGGAGGTGAGTTCTGTGTTCTCTTACTCTGCTATCTTGATTCCTCTAATATTCTTTTTATTTATTCCTATCAATAGCCAGTTCCTCTAATGCTCTTGGAATCAACTTCACCATTTTAATGAATCCCTTACTATCTAAGTAAATAAAAATTTGACGTGTTCATTTCTAGTTGTATGAGTCACAATGTTAACTTTTGAAAGTGTACTTTAGCAATATCTTTCAATATTTTCTAAATTCTCATTATGCCTTCAATAAATCATGTTTTTATTTTATTTTATTTTTTTATTTTTATTTTTTTTTTTTGCGGTACATGGGCCTCTCACCACCGTGGCCTCTCCCACTACGGAGCACAGGCTCCGGACGCGCAGGCCCAGCGGCCACGGCTCACG
>NW_021159316.1:0-1101 GCF_002837175.3 Physeter macrocephalus
ACTGTAAAGGATTCTCTTTGCGGGTAAATCACTGACTACTGCCCAGCCATGGCAGGCACTCAAATGTTAGCTAATTAGCAACCAAGACAGGACCCCAGTCCCACTGGCCAGATGGATGGTAATAATAATTTGTCATTGGTGTGTACTGTTTTCTAGTTTGCAAAGATGTTTCTCACATGTGAGCTCAGCATGGAACTGCATCGCTCATTCTTCTACTAACTTTAGAACTTCACCTCAGGGGCCAGGGGACATGAGACCAGGGCACGCGTGGGACGGCTGTGTGGTGGGCTCAAGATGGGAAAACCCAGTTTGCAAGACCAGCTGACGGGCAGCCATGTTCTCCTCCACAGTTTTCCAAAGAATATTGAAAATGCAAGCTTTAGATTCAAAACCAACATGTATTACCTACTTACCAGGTACCAGGTCCTGTGCTAGATACTTTTTTACTCATAAAATATTATTTAATCCTTACAGCAAGAAACAAGTCTATAGCGTGGGTTAAGATTTAAGAACCATAGGTTTTTTAAAAAAGAATAGGTCAAATCCCACAGTCAAGCAGGAGCACATTTTTCATTCTTCCCTGGCCTGTTTTCACCACCAAGGGTTTGGTAGTTATCTTAAAGGCAGGACACTTTGAAGGCCCAGATGCCAATCTGCAGACTTCCCTTTGGCTCCTTTTTGTCCTGCTCAATGATTCTCAAACTTTGGAGTGTGTGAAATTTGATGCATAGGATTGAGTAAACAAAACCCAAAGCCAGAGTACTGTATGGGTAATGTAAGCAATTTGTAAGGGTAATTTTTGCCTTACATGCTGACTGTAAGTGCTGACCCTTTCTTAGAAACAGAACACCCATGAGGGTGTTTGACCCGGAAGGGGTCTCAATTCATCCCAGTTCATCTGGTCGAATCCTCCCATTTTACAGATGGAAAAACTGAGTGCCAGGGGGAACAAATGGATCACAGTTGGTTACAACAATACTTAGTGATAGAACTGGGAATGTTTTTGTGGAATTGGGTTGTCTTCTGATTAAACATCTGACCCGCAGTTTGACTCAAAGATGCTAAGGGTTTTGAAAGAATGTGACAGATTGGTTTCCTGGC
>NW_021159317.1:0-1101 GCF_002837175.3 Physeter macrocephalus
AGAGGACTGGGGTTGGCTGCGTGAACACAGCCTGAAGGGGGCTAGTGCGCAACAGCTAGCTGGAAGGGAGTCCGGGAAAAAGTCTGGACCTGCCTAAGAGGCAAGAGATCGTTGTTTCAGAGTACACGAGGAGAGGGGATTCCTTCCCAATGTGCCCACAGAAGGCAGAGCACCACCTAAGCGGGCTCCAGAGAAGGGTGCAAGCTACAGCTATCAGTTCGGACCCCAGAGATGGGCATGAAATGTTAATGCTGCTGCGGCTGCCACCAAGAACCCTGTGTGCAAGGACAGGTCACTACTCACACCCTCCCCGGGAGCCTGTGCAGCACACCACTGCCAGGGTCCCGAGTTCCAGGGACAACTTCCCCGGGAGAACATATGATGTGCCTCAAGCTGTTGCAATATCACGCCAGCCTCTGCCACCACAGGCTCTCCCCACATTCCAATTCTGACTACCGTACCCCTCCCTCTCCCCGGCCTGAGTGAGCAAGAGAGTCCTAATCAGCCGCTGCTTTAACCTCCTCCTGCCTGGGTGGGGAAAAGACACCTGAGGGTGGTCTACATGCAGAGGTGGGGCCAAAACCAAAGCTGAACCCCAGGTGCTGTGCAAACGAAGAAGCGAAAGGGAAATTTCTCCGTGCAGCCTCAGGAGCAGCGGATCTCTCAACCAGAGATCTCCTGGCCCTATATTATAACAGTCAACGAGAGCTCTCCCAGAGATCTGTCTCAGCACTAAGACCCAGTTCCACCCAGCAGCCAGCAAGCTCCAGTGCTGAACGCCCCATGTCAAACAAGTAGCAAAACAGGAACACAACACCACCCATTAGCAGAGAGGCATCCTAAAATCATACTAAGTTAACAGATGCCCCAAAACATACCACTGGACGCTGCCCTGCCCACCAGAAAGATAAGATCCAGCCCCACTCACCAGAACACAGGCATCAGTCCCCTCCACCAGGAAGCCTACACAAACCACTGAAACAACCTCACCCACTGGGGAAAGACACAAAAAACAATGGGAACTATGAACCTGCAGCCTGCAAAAGGGAGAGCCCAAACACAGTAAGTTAAACAAAATGAGAAAACAGAGAAATATGCAGC
>NW_021159318.1:0-1100 GCF_002837175.3 Physeter macrocephalus
CCCACTCCTCCTGGGAACTGTGATGAAATACCTTTTCAATGGCAGGCGTCTCCTGATCTGCTCCCTCACATTTTACAATTAATACGCAGTATTTTAAAGCACCTCCCTGCTGAGCTGGAATCAGCTTCACCTGTTTCCTGCAAGAGGAACTAATTCCTACCACGTGAGTCGTTACACTTTTCGGTCTATTGGCTGTAATAGTTTCACAGCTGAAACGCACAGTGAGACGGCCTCCGCCCGGGGAAGGGCTTACCCTGCCTTGGCTGCGCAGAAAGCAGGTCCCCATATCTGCCTACGTCTGCTCTGCATCTTCTGTTCCACGTGCACAATGTCAGTCCGCCCAGCGCCCTCTGAATTCCACACCTGGGAGACCTCATACCTCTCTCCCTGACCCCGCCCCGCTCCATCACTGACACGTGGGCGGGCCTCATGGACGTGTTATATGAACAGATGTAACCAAATATATTCTTTCCTAATGTCAGTTCACACAGATTTAGGTCCGTCCACAATTCGCACCTGATTACTTAGCCTCGTTGCTGAAGCTACAGGGCTTCTAAACAAGGCCGCTCCGGTCTGTCTCAACATGAAACACTTGGGATCTGCACGACCACGTCTCCGGAGCGGGACCAGCTGCGCCGCCAAGGACGTGGGATCACCGGGAGCCCCTCGCCCGGAGAGCCCCGATCCCGCTGTGAGTGGGACGTGTAGGTGGTCACCGCCCTACTTCCGGGGTCAGACCTGCGGTTCCCGCTCAGATTAAAATGAAACGTTACCCTGAAGACCCGCTAGGGGCCGCCAGCATCCAGTTCTCAATTTTTGCGTCTTGTATTTTTTTTTGATAGAAACATAAGAAACCTGCATGCCTGTTACAGGCCTGGTATTTAAAATGTTCTTATATATCTTAAGAATATTTTTAAAATTCAACCTAGATTCAGCCAGCTCTTACAATGGTGCAATGGCTCTTTAGTTCTATGCAAACATTAGCATATTTAAACTTTGTACAAACCCTCCACAGAATGCCCTATTCTTTTCACTTTTTTTTAAAACAAATTTATTGGAGTATAATTGCTTTACAATGTTGTGTTAGTTTCTGCTTTATA
>NW_021159319.1:0-1100 GCF_002837175.3 Physeter macrocephalus
CAATTTTTTATTGTAAATAATACTGTGGTAAACGTGTTTGTAAATGGCATTTCAGTATTGTACATTATTTACTTGGGATGGATTGCCACATGCAAAGAGGTAGAGTTAGAGGCTGTAAAATGTTTATGACTTTCCGTGTGTGGAGCCCATCTAATTTCCCAAAACACAGCGCCAGGGTGCGTGCAATACGCACAAAAGCCCGGTTCTCCCAGCGCCATCAGCAGTGTTTCCTTTTTTTCATTGTTGTGGAAATAATAAACCAAAACTCATTCTTTATCATTTTAATTTGCACCTCATTAATCACTGGAGAACAAAGAATTCAAAAGAAAGGTCTGGCAAGATTGATGTGTCACTGAGAAAGCCCGCCGGAGCGCTGCGCAGCCGTACGTGTACAAAGTCAGTGTGCAGGCGGAGTCGTTCCCTTTGCTGGTGTCCCAGGCTGGGCGGGAGGGGGTTGCAGGTGACACTCACCATGTGCAGGAGACTGTGTGAAAATGAACGGTTGGAGGTCAAGTGAATATTCTCTATCAAAATGTAACCTAGGTGTATTCTATTAACCCAGTAATTACGCTCAAGAAACCTTTCCTAGAGAAACATTAGTATTAGAGAAATACGCATCCACAGGACCAGTCACCGTAGCATATTTTTGTGGGATAGTGAAATGTAGGGGGAAAAACTAAATATCCATCAGTAGAGGGCCTACTATTGAATAGTGATACACAACCATGAGAAAGAGTGAGATAGACATATTTATTCCCATGAGAAAATGTCCGTGATATATTATTAAGCTTAAAAGCCAGAATACGTAAAGTTTGTGTTTGTATTACAAACCCATGCATTTCCTGGGCAAGAACCCTACTCAGAAAGATTTCTGCAGTTCAGACACCTTCCGGTGATGATAAATGGACGCGTGGTACTATGTGTAGCGTTTTGCATACAGGCACATTCATTTGGTTTTCTTTTATCTAGAAATGAAGGTGAATTCACTCTTCTTTTGCCATTAATATAAGCAATAACTCCTCCCCGCTCCAAAATGCACTGAATATTCCTACTGTTGGCATCTTAAGGTGGTAAAGGGGAGCCCTGGCCAAAAAAAAAAA
>NW_021159320.1:0-1100 GCF_002837175.3 Physeter macrocephalus
ACTGGATAATTACCGCCAGAATCTTTGCCAACATTCTATCGCAGAACTTTAAGTTTGCTTTCTGAAATGCTACCTGGTGGCTAGAATTCCGTATAGCACAGAAGACAATCTAATTCCTTGACTTAAAACAGGTAGCTAATGAGAGCCTCCATAATTTGGGAACCTAAATCCATCAATAATTTGGGGACCTAAATCCCACATAGCTGCCTTCATCACTGGCTCCCAAACCTGTCTTCAGGTTAGACCCACCTGGGGAGCTTTTAAAGTACGAGACTCATATCTGGGGCCAGCCCCAGAGCTTCTGATTTAATTGATCTGGGATGGGACCAGAACATTAATTTTTAAAAGCTTCCTAGGTTATTCTAATATCTATCTAAAGTTGAGCACCACTAACCTACATCATTCCAATTTATGGGGTGTCAAAACTACAAAGTCTGCAAGTCAAAGATGATATTTCTAATAAGTGAGTTAATTTAGCAAAATCACTAATTGTACAATCTCTGGAGTTAGACTGCCCAGCTCCTCTGCTTACTAGCTGTTGATTCTGGGCAAGTTACTTAACCTCTCTGTTCCTCAGTTATCTCATCTGCAAAAAGGGGATAATAAAAGGTACATACCTGGTAAGATTGTTGTGAGAATTAACTAACGTATACGAAGTGCTTAGGACAGCTATCATGACAATGTATATTAGTTATTTTTATTGTTCTTATCATCATCTTGGAGTATAGTGTTATTTCATTATTTGTTTGGCATACTTAAACATTAGTTGCAGCATCCGGCTCAGATAACTGTTCTAAAATCAGGTCCCTTGAGTATGTATTGAGCATTTAAAGTATTGGGTTGGCCAAAAAATTCATTCGGGTTTTTTCCATAATCTTATGGAACGAATTTTTGGACCAACCCAATAATTAGTAGTTTGACCTCAAAACACCAATTCTCACATCATCCCTGCAAGAGAAAACATTATTTATTCCCATTTTCCTTGGGAATAATCCAGATACCTAAGGACTGAGATGAATCCTTGAAATGAACTATAAATAAAATGTAACCCTATATACCCTGAGAAAACCATAATTCAAAAAGAGTCATGTACCAAAATG
>NW_021159321.1:0-1099 GCF_002837175.3 Physeter macrocephalus
TTTCATCATTAGTGTACAGGAATGCAAGAGATTTCTCTGCATTAATTTTGTAACCTGCAACTTAAATTCACTGATTAGCTCTAGTAGTTTTCTGGTGGCATCTTTAGGATTCTCTATGTATAGTAGTATGTCATCTGCAAACAGTGACAGTTTTACTTCTTCTTTTCCAATTTGTATTCCTTTTATTTCTTTTTCTTCTCTGATTGCTGTGGCTAGGACTTCCAAAACTATGTTGAATAATAGTGGCGAGAGTGGACATCCTTGTCTTCTTCCTGATCTTAGAGGAAATGCTTTCAGTTTTTCATCACTGAGAATGATATTTGCTGTGGGTCTGTCGTATATGGCCTTTATTATGTTGAGGTAGGTCCCCTCTGTGCCCACTTTCTGGAGAGTTTTTTTATAAAAGGGTGTTTAAATTTTTCAAAAACTTTTTTTGCATCTATTGAGATGATCATATGGTTTTTCTTCTTCAATTTGTTAATATGGTGTATCACATTGATTGATTTGCATATATTGAAAAATTCTTGCATCACTGGGATAACTCCCACTTGATCATGGTGTATGATCCTTTTAATGTGTTGTTGGATTCTGTTTGCTAGTATTTTGTTGAGGATTTTTGCATCTATATTCATCAGTGATATTGGTCTGCAATTTTTTTTGTAGTGTCTTTGTCTGATTTTGGTATCAGGGTGATGGTGGCCCCATGGAATGAGTTTGGGAGTGTTCCTTCCTCTGCAATTTTTTGGAAGAGTTTGAGAAGGATGGGGGTTAGCTCTTCTCTAAATGTTTGATAGATTTCACCTGTGAAGCCATATGGTCCTGGACTTTTGATTGTTGGAAGATTTTTAATCATAGTTTCAATTTCATTGTTTGCGACTGGTCTGTTCATATTTTCTATTTCTTCCTGGTTCAGTCTTGGGAGGTTATACCTTTCTAAGAATTTGTCCATTTCTTCCAGGTTGTCCCTTTTATTGGAATAGAGCTGCTTGTCCATTCCTTCCAGGTTGTCCCTTTTATTGGAATAGAGCTGCTTGTAGTAGTCTCCTAGGATGCTTTGTATTTCTGCGGTATCTGTTGTAACTTCTCCTTTTTCATTTCT
>NW_021159322.1:0-1099 GCF_002837175.3 Physeter macrocephalus
ACACACACACACACACACACAAACACTCTCTCTCTCTCTCTCTCTCTCTCTCTCCTGGTGCTCAGGACACAGGGGACATAGAGTGACCTGAGTTTTTACTGGGACCTCCTGTCACCATCTCTGACACCAAAAGAGTCAGCCCTCTGGTCCTCTGAAATAAATCAGGAGCAGCATCAAAGGGAGGAATTCATTTTACTCCTTCTCATAACAAAATGGAGAGTTGATTCTGTTCCAGTGACACCCCTGCATGTGGGCCTGGGTGGCGGTTCTTTGTACTTTTTCAAGCGCTGCCCGGTTTCCTGCAATCTGCTTTCCTCCCACCGTTGCTGTTTTGGTGACTGGACAGAGCTCCCCCGACCCCCAGCCCCGCTCCCTGGTGTGGGAGGGCCCGGGTGCAGGGGGCTGGGCTCCCCTGGGGCTCCTTCCCTGCCTCCCTGTGCTCAGATAAGGCTTAGTGTCAAGTCACGGGGTCCTTTCACAAGCGGCCCTTCCAGGGGACTTACCGCTTCCATGCACTCTCCCATCGACCTCCTTTGAACTTCGGAAGCCCTAGGAAGCAGGTTATCACGGAGCTTTCCTTTTACAGCCCAGCATCTGAGGTGGTCCCCTACCCCAGAGCTCACACCCTAGTCCCACCCTGTCCAACACAACGCCTTGCTGGTTTTGTGTGAGTGTGAGTGTGTGTCTGAGGAGGGAGAAGGGTGAGGGCGGAGTTCTGTGCTGGGCATCCCCCCAGCACAGCCTGCTAGCCATCCAAAGACCTCGCTGCCTTGAGCTGGGCCTGACCTGAGTGGGGTGGAGGACGCCACACCTCGGTGCCAGGCGCCCCTGACTCCCAGCCCACCCTCCCTCCCTGCTCAGGGCCGGACCAGTGGGACGGCAGCTGCCAGAATGACCGCCAGTCCCCCATCAACATCGCCACTGCCAAGACACTGCTGGACCCAAACCTGGGACCCTTCTCCTTCTCCGGCTACGACAAGAAACAAAAGTGGGCCGTGCAAAACAATGGCCACTCAGGTAGGTCTCAGATGGGCTGGATGCAGGCCCCGGACAGCAGGGACACGGGATCCTGGGACCCAAGTTTCCCAAGGACTGGAGG
>NW_021159323.1:0-1099 GCF_002837175.3 Physeter macrocephalus
GAGGGAGGCCCGCATACCACAAAAAAAAAAAAAAAAAAAAACAAAAAAAACTTAACAGCTAAAGAAAAAGAATAGAAAGCTTAAATGGTTGCTAAAAAGGGATTGTTTAAATAAATCATGGCATATCCACATAGCGGAAGATTAGGCAGTCGTTAAAAATGAAGACAAATGCTTGGCACAGAACGATATTCATAACATGTTAAGTGTATAAATCTGGGAACAAAAGAGTGTGTATAGGATAATTTTATTTTAAATTTATTTACATGTACCTATTGCACAGGGTAACATTTGGAAGGATGTTACCAAAATGATAAGTTTTGGGGAGATTTTTAGTATTTTGTTTGCTTCTCTGCATTTTCTATTTTTTTCTAGAGTGAATCTGTATTATTTGTGTAATTTTTAGAAAGAGGTTTTTTAAAAGGCTAGAAGACATATTTATCAACCATACTCTGAGACTTTACCATGTATAAGATACTGTGCAAGGTGTCATGGGTAGTAAGATAGGACCATGGTCATTCCTGACTTTAATATTACCTACGATACAGCAATAATAAAGTTAAGAAAAAGAGAGGTATAATGTTGCAAACAACGATAGTCCAAAGACAGAACTATAATTCTAATCACAAAATTTGAAACTGGATAATTATATATTGATTATATATAAAAACATTTAATTACACTCTTATAGTGCTACTCTAGGTACAATTCATAGGCCTCAATGATACTACCATTCTGTTAGTTTATAAGAATGTTTTATTTTGTAATGATTTTTATTTCATCAAAGCATGCATATAGCTTAAAGAGAAAAATATTATTTAAAGACTTATAATGAAATACAGCAGTCTTCTGCATCAGCCTTCCCTACCCACCAAGAAAACCAATTTCAACTCCTTTTTATCTGTTTCTCCTGGTATTCACCTCCATATTTCTAATAGTATTCTTTCAAACTATTTCACCGCCCTCTTAATCCTCAACAGATATATCTGGCTATTTTTCTATAATTTACACAAGTTTTAATAAACTATTAAGAGTGACATCTTTAAAAAAATGCCATTTCAGGGCTTCCCTGGTGGCGCAGTGGTTGAGAGTCCGCCTGCCG
>NW_021159324.1:0-1099 GCF_002837175.3 Physeter macrocephalus
AAAAAAAAAAAAAAAAAGAGTTCTTCTGTTGTTCTCTAGGGTCACACTGTCATTTCAATAGGTGGTAAAACTCATGAGAACGGGTTCATAGATTGTGTTTCTTTTGACAAGCATCTTTCTCCTCCTCCAGTGTAAGATAAGTTACTTAACTGGTGCATTCCATTTTACAGTTTACATTGGGCTTTCATTGACAGATTGTCATTTGATCTTCACAACAACTTTGTGAGAAAAATAGAATAAATGTACTATCCTCATTTTACAGTTCCGCAAGCACTGCTTCTGAAGGCTAAATGATGTGTCCAAAGGTTCACAGCAAAGAAGGGGGAGTCCTAGGACCCAAACGCAGGTCTTTGAATCCTAAGTGCCTCTTGTTCCCACATCATCTTCCTTCTTGATAAATGTTGCTGGACTGACAATGCAGATTATCAACGCATCAGTGTCACCAGGCCACATTCAAATAGGGAGTAAGCATTTTGAAGCCATACCCTGAGGGTAAGGTTGGGAAGAAAGACAAAAAAATGAGAATTCACCAGTGTCTTTCACTTCAATTGACTTAAAGTTTGCAGGAGAAGGCACTCGTTAAACCTAAAATTCAAACAAAAATAAAAGCTTTTAAAAGAAACTTGGGTCTCCCCTAGAAGACTAAGAAAAGAGGAAACGCCTAAGAGACTCCCTTGGAAACTTTCCACATGAGTAGAGCTTGGGTCAGAGGTCAGACTGAAGCCTCTAGGTCAGTTTGGAGTTACTGGTTGACATCTCTGCACTGCCCAGGCAGGAATGGCCAGGAGCAGTGGAGGCGGGGAATCCAAAGAACGAGGCTCTAGCTGTTCCGGCCCTCTCTGTGCGACCTTAGGCTAATCCAAGGCTCAAGAGAGCCTTGAGATCTCCATTCCTTTATCTGTCCTGCAGAGGGGTTGAATGAGATGGTCCCTGAGGTCTCCTCCGGCTGTGACATTCTGAGAGACTATGAATAGCAAGGACATGAGACAGGTGATCAGCTCAGCTGAGCCACGTGGGAAGCTCCCACCTGTCTCTCCCCAGCGTTTCCGCCCCTTGCTTCCAGCAGTGCCAAATGCCGGGCCCAGTCAGGGTCCAGTTG
>NW_021159326.1:0-1099 GCF_002837175.3 Physeter macrocephalus
CCCTTCATCCATGTATCCTCCCCCAGCCCTGCGGGGCCAGGGATGGAAGGGTAGCCAAGTCCAGAAACGCCCCTGGGGCTCGGAAATGGCCCCCCAGAGGCCGGGTCCTGAGGAGCGCTGGCAGAAGCTGTGATAGGCCATCATCTTTGAGACTGAGCGTGTCCCCATCCCTGTCCCAGGCTCCCTGCCCACCCGAGGCTCTGCCCTGCCCCATAAGGATGAAGCCCCAGCTCCATTCTGGGACAGGCCTGGACCCCAGATCCAGAGGGGTAGAGCTCCCAAGGCCACCGGGCCCGAAGAGGCATGTCCCACGCCCATCTTATCGGTGCTCTGCACAGCCTCTGCCTGCTCCTCGCCTCCTCTTCACCTTTTCCTCGGGCTCCCAAGGCCAAGGGTGGGCTGAGGGTTTGGCAGCCGGCCTTTTGGCCCAGCAGACGCTGAGCCGCCCGGGGAGCAGTGGGAGGAACAAGGCACAACAAGGCCGTGCCTACTGCTGGCATCTCCCCTACAGCTGAGAGAGGGGCCTGAACTACAGGACACTGTCCCAAGACCCTCAAGCCCTAGCAGAGGCCCGGGGCGGGCAGCAGGTGGGAGGGGCGGGGAAGCAGCTTCCATCTGTGGAGCTGCCGGTGGGGGGAGTGGGCGGCCACGCGTCTGGGAGGCGCTGCTGCGCTGAGAGCTGCTGGCAGTGGGCAGCTGCACCAAGGGGCCCACGAAGACTGAGCCCAGAACAAGCGGCTTAGGTCTTGGGCAGCTGGGGGATGTTGGGAAGCGACCGCAAGTGCTGGTTCCGGGGAGTGCAGCCCAGGGCAGGCGTCAGCACAAGGCTCAGGAGAAGCACATAGCCCATGCTCGAGAGTCAGGGAGACTGTGTTCCAGGAAGAGTCTGGCCTCTGAGTCCTGGTGATAGCTGGCCTTGGCCCAGTACACACTGCACTGCCCGGCCCGTGGGGCTGTGCTGCCTGATTACATTGTGGCAGAGTTCTCCCTGGTTAGCGGGGGATATCACCCCTCCGCCTGGCCCCCTTCCTCCAGGTAGGGGGACGTGCCTAGGCCTCCTGGGGTCGGCAGCAGGAGGTGGTTGTCAGGAATCAGGAGC
>NW_021159327.1:0-1098 GCF_002837175.3 Physeter macrocephalus
CCCACTTGATCATGGTGTATGATACTTTTAATGTGCTGTTGGATTCTGTTAAGCACAATTATTAATTAGACCCAAAAGAGGGGGAAGAAGTTTTGAGAAAATAAATTACAATGATAATGCTGGTCGACTAAGGCTTTTCAGACCTCCCACTTATGCTAAAATGAAAACTGCCTTAATTTTTTTCTCTGCTAGAGTCTATTCTATACCTATGTATCTGCAGTGCTCAGATTTATGTTAACTGTTACATATTCAGTGAGAAGCTTAAGGATTAAAAGAATGCTTGGCTGCCTTTCTGCTTCTTGTTTAATTGCAATATCACTTAATTTTGCAGTATTTAAACTGCACTGAATTGTGACAATAAGCCTCCTTCTCTATTCAGTCTGTGCTTTAAAGAAGGTTCAGTTTCTACTGGATTCCATCGTTGCCCTATTATACATATGTGAAATATATGGGTTTGTTAAAATTAACTCTAGTTTGGAAATATTAATACTCAAAGTTTTTCCAAAACTGCCTACTGGAGATGAGTTTTGTACTTGAAATAATGGAGAAATAAAGAGGTCATATATTCTTGAATATAGAAATAAGGGCATATCATACACTGAATATAACAGGTATTCTTAACTTTTCGGGAAACATATTGCACATATTTAGATATATTTCACTAAAACAAAACAAATTGTATTGTAAACGTTTCAGGAAAATTGAAAATTCAAGGGTCACTTTTGCCTCAATAACTTTTATAATTCAAGGAGCTAGAGAAAGTGTATATAAATCATGTAAGATGAATGACACGTGATCCTGTTCACACTTCTTCAAAAGGTCAGCAAACTGAAAGAATATCCTGCTGCAGAACATTCATTTATACAATTATATCATTTATTATGTGAAATTTACAAGGACATTCATAGTATTTAATCACTTTAAAAACTATCACTCCCACGTCTTCAGTCCCCCACAGCTCCTTGGAAATTCAGCCACAATCTGAGTTTTTCTTAATATATTCTCTTCTTGTTTTTCCACTACCAATTTGTACTTTATGAAAGCCTTATCATTTTAAAAGCTGTTTTACTTTACATTCTAAAATACAATCAAGTATGT
>NW_021159328.1:0-1098 GCF_002837175.3 Physeter macrocephalus
TAAATGAATTTTTAAAACTTTTTTCCTGATTCCCAAAAAAAGACTTCTTCTTTATTACCGCTAATGAAGAATGTATAATAAGATATAATCTGTATGTTGACAGCTCTGTTGCCCTATTATATAATAAGCTGCAATAAGAAGTGGAACAAAAGCAACATTGCCAATAGAGACAGCAAAGTTTGTTTCTCTATGTTCCTGTTGCAGTCTATGAAGACTAAAGGCTTAACTGCACTTTGTAACGTACAATGTGATCACAATCCATTTATACACAGTACCAACAATAGCAGTTTGTTCAGCTGTTACTTGGTAAGACAATTTGAGGAAAGCAATTAACCTGAAATAAAGCTGTAGCTATAAGATTCCTAACTTCATGACTTTTTAAAAAATTTTGGATATAATTGACAATTAGATAGATAATGGAGTCTCTTTGGGATTCCTGAAACAAGGAGCTAGAGCTGAAGCAGACATATCTATCCCAAACGTAAACAGCAATAAGTCTGCCAGTCTGCAGAGAAAACAAAATAAATGCACAGAAAGAAACTATAAAGCCGTGAAAAGAGTGGGATGGTGCTGCTCTTGTGCCCACTGACTTTCCAGTTCTCGTTCAGTCCCTTTCAGGACCAACTATGTAATTCTGGATATTGAGCTCCATTAAGACAAATGTGTCCTCACAATATGATAGAACATTGTCAAATCTCAAATTAATAACCTTGCAACTTAATTACATGACTTCCATCTAGTATATCTTCCCACTTAATATATGTGGCTTATTGATAAACATTTTAGTATGTGCATATATTTAATATTCATCCTAAATATTGGCCAGTGTGGACAGCATCTATATAATTTTCAAATCTGAGAGTACTGTTTCTACCCCTTGGAGAGAGAGGAGTTATTGCAAAGAATCATCAAAATCCATATACCTACACTAAGACTAAATAAATAATACAACTCAAAGCAAGCTGACAAAAATGTTGTCGCTAATAAAATTCCCCTTTTTTTTTTTTTTGGACTCACCGCACAGCATGCAGAACTTCCCTGACCAGGGATCGAACCTGTGCCCCCTGCATTGGAAGCATGGAGTCTTAACCACTGGAC
>NW_021159329.1:0-1098 GCF_002837175.3 Physeter macrocephalus
CAGTGAAATACACTTATCTATAAAGATTTTGGTTCACAGGCAAAATGGACAAATGCTAACACTTGTCATTTGTTTTTTCAAACTACTTAAACTTGTTTATATAAGTATCTAATATGTCAAAATGTATTATTCTGATTAGTGATTCTGAAGATGTGGATAAGGAAAATGAAAACTCTAAAACTTCAGATTCTTCCAATGCTGAATCTAGTTCAATAGAAGACAGTTCTTCAGATTCTGAATCAGAATCAGAATCTGAAAGTGAATCTGAATCCAGAAAAGTTACTAAGGTAAGAGATTACAAATTTTTGTAACTGAAAATAAATAGTCTTTTAGTCTTTTCCCAATTATGAATAAATATTTCTGAAAATTTGTGTTTTGTTGAGAATCAAGAAACCAGGCAAGGAATTTAATATGTCACTGACAACTAAAATAAACACCATCTTTATTCATCCACACCTGTGATTTTATTTTGCTTTTTTCTAGATTATCGCTTCCCTTATAATTCAACTCTGCAGAGAAGTTAGAAACTTTTTTTAACCTCAACCCTTTCCAACAAAATTTAGAGACCTCAGTGTTATGAGTATGACTTTTTTGTTCTTGGCTGTGATGTGGCAAGGGAGGCTTTTGCCAAAGGGGAAGTAAAGGGAAGTCACAGAGATAGTGTTGAGCAAAGAAATATAAATGTACATGCATCATAAGAAATTGAGACTAATATGCTTTTTAAAAAAATATTAGCATTTGGATAATAGAATATTTTTAAAGGTTTAATTAAAGAGTATGCATTCTTTAATAGTTAATAAAAATGCAGTAGCCATATATTTAAATGCAAGAACCACTTATAACAGAATGGTTACGCTTTTTGGTATAATATTTGTAACACCAAAAGTTGTCTGCTTAGCAGCAAAAAATAAAACCATGAATTGGAAAAGCGTAGTTTTTAATACACAATTCAGACCTAATACATATCTTTCTGATCTTTAATTATTATTCGCTGCCTATAAATGGATCATGGTGTTGCTAGGTTTCAAATGCAGTGGTTTTTATAAATAAATGTATTATTCCATGTTAAAAATATGGTCACACTTTGTCCTTTATTGA
>NW_021159330.1:0-1098 GCF_002837175.3 Physeter macrocephalus
AACTGTTTCTCTCCGGCCCCAGCTCCTCAAACAGCTTGGGAGCAACCTTCCGCCACGCCTCCGGCTTTCTGGCTGGAGGCAGTGCCCTGACGCATCTTCGGCTCCATTCCCTTGAACATCGCAGCGGTGACTCCGTGCGTTCTACTTAGAGGAACTTGGCCTGCATTCCCAGTCCTCCCCTGTGCTTTTTCTCCTGAGGAACGGTGGGTGGATTTGTGAGGAAAGCACTGTCTGTTTCATTTCACCCTGTGCAAATGTGCTCACAGCTAGGCCAACACCATCAGCTTTCATTGCTCCGAGTGGGGACACACGGTCGTCTCGGGGACTCTGCCAGCTGCAGCTCCTGCCCGCCTGGCAACACGACCCACACCAAAGGGTGTGCACGGTGTCAGAGGAGCTGAGCTGTCAGCGGGGGGCGACTTGCTTGCGTGCCCAGCTTCCAAAGAAGACAGCCCTTTGGTCCAAGGAGTATGTCATGTTCTGAAAATGAAATCACATCACCGGCCATGGCTGTTTTGTCAAGATGCCCCATTACACACACTGCTTAGCAGAACTGATGGAGAAGCCGTTCACTTTGGCCTCTGTCCCAAAATAAATAGGACATCTGGCACCACATTTATAAGAGTTTGTAGTGAGTGAGAGGAAAAACGCCCTGCAAGCAAAGAGACAATGCTGGAAGTTTCAATCCCAATCCAAGAGAGAATTACTATGGAGACGGCCATTGGGCTACTTGTGTTCAAGTCACAGCCCACAGGGTCCTGACTCAGCAGTGAAGATGCAAAAGCGTAGAGAACTCTGTCTACAGAAGGAAGGGCAAGGGTTAACTCACCATCCTTGCAGAGCCTCTGACCTTGCCTGCTGGGAGGGGCGGCTTCCCACAGGTTTCCATGGTGATCCAGAGCGCATGGGGTCCCAGACGAGGGAGCTCAGAGGCTTTAGAGATCCCTGAGCTTGGCAGAAACCCACAAGGCCACCCAGCAGATCCCCAGCCCCTCAACACTTGCTGCCCTAGCTTCTGCAAAAAGAGAATGGAAAAGGAAGGTAGGCTACTTCCTCAAGTGATGGAAAATCTTTGATACGCTAGGAGTCCACAATTCG
>NW_021159331.1:0-1098 GCF_002837175.3 Physeter macrocephalus
TTATTAAAATAAAAAATAATTATTAAGAAGAAAAGTTTTATTAAAAAAAAATGGGTCGGTCAGAGCCCTAGGATAAATGGTGAAAGCAAAGCTGTACAGACAAAATCTCATGCAGCAGCACACACATACACACTCACAAAAAGAGAAAAAGGGGAAAATAATAATATGTCTTGCTCCCAAAGTCCACCTCCTCAACTTGGGATATTTAGCTGTCTATTCAGGTTTTCCACAGATGCAGGGCACTTCAACTTGATTGTGGAGCTTTAATCTGCTGCTTCTGAGACTGCTGGGAGAGACCAGGGGCACGGATCTGGGGTGAGCCTGCGACAGCAGAGGCCGGCGTGACGCTGCACCGGCCCGAGGTGCACCGCGTGTTCTCCCGGGGAAGCTGTCTCTGGAACCCGGGACCCTGGCAGTGGCGGGCTGCACAGTCTCCCGGGAGGGGAGGTGTGGAGAGTGACCTGTTCTCGCACACAGGCCTCTTGGTGGCGGCAGCAGCAACCCTAGCGTCCCACACCCATCTCTGGTGTCCGCGCCGACAGCCGCGGCTCACGCCCGTTTCTGGAGCTCCTTTATGCGGTGCACTCAATCCCCTCTCCTCGCACCCCAGGAAGCAAAGAGGCAACAAAAAGTCTCCTGTCTCTTCGGCAGCTCCGCGCCTGTTTCTGGAGCTCCTTTAAGCAGCGCGCTTAATCCCCTCTCCTTGCGCACCAGGAAGCAAAGAGGGAAGAAAAGGTCTTTTGCCTCCTAGGCAGGTCCAGACTTCTCCCGGACTCCCTCCCGGCCAGCCGTGGCACACTAACCCCTTCAGGCTGTGTTCATGCCGCCAACCCCAGTCCTCTCCCTGCGATCCGACTGAAGCCCAAACCTCAGGTCCCAGCCCCGCCCATCCCGGCGGGTTAGCAGACAAGCCTCTCGGGCTGGTGAGTGCTGGTCGGCACCGATGCTCTGTGCGGGAATCTCTCCGCTTTGCCCTCCGCACCCCTGTGGCTGCTCTCTCCTCCATGGCTCCGAAGCTTCCCCGCTCCGCCACCCGCAGTCTCAGCCCATGAAGGGGCTTCTAGTGTGTGGGAATCTTTCCTCCTTCACAGCTCCCTC
>NW_021159332.1:0-1098 GCF_002837175.3 Physeter macrocephalus
TACACACACACACGTACACACACATACACACACACACGTACACACACATACATACACACACATACACACACAGGTACACACACGTACACATACACACACATACACACACGTACACACACATACACACACACACATACACACAGACACACAGACACATACACACACACATACACACACATACACATACACACACACATACAAACACACATACACACACACACACACACACACACTGTGAAGTCCTCCATCCATTCCCATGAGAGCAGAAAGTATTACACACCGAGCAACGCTTCATACCTGCTATATATTTGAGACTCACATGACAGCTGCAATTACTTTTGCTGGATTTTATATTTTGTTCCTTCGTCAGAGTCAGCTGGATTTTCCAAAGGAAAGAGGGTCTGCATTTCCAAGCCTTCGGCTCTAAATCGGGCTCCCATCACCTCCTTTATACTTGCCTGTGTACAACCAGAAATGGTTTGCCTGCGTGCACTTCTTTTCCTGCTGATTTAGAATCTGCAAATAGATATCTTCTTCCAAAACATACCTCTCCACAAAGCCAACCCACTGAATCAAGCTCGTTATCTTAAGACACCTCTACGGCCAAAGGTTATGCTTTTCAGAGCTATATTAATCTCTTTGTCTAAACAGCATAGGCTTAATTGGTTTAGATCAGAGTTGTACCGTTTTGAGTAAAAGGGTGTGATTAATGTGAGCTAAAGACGGTTGGATGGGCGCAGACTAATTCACCAGCATACACAAACCTATTCTCATCAGAACCATGCGAGCTTGGGGAAACCTGCCCCAGTGAACAGGGTATTTTTTTTCTTTTTTTTCTCAAGAAAAACAGAGAAACCTGAGAAGCCTGTGGAGACCCCCGGAGCAAGCAGGGTGGCACAGCCTCTTTGCATGATGAAGTTGCTGCCATGTGCACAGCGGTATAGAGTACATCATATTCAGCAAGAAGTTGGGTTCATTCGGTGCCCACACCCAGGAGAGGAAGATGTCACCCTAATTGGAATACTGCCCCCAAGTCCGCTGACCAGCCCTCTTTTCTCTGCGCTGAGCCCCACAGGCTGAGCTCCGTGGATGGCCTCA
>NW_021159333.1:0-1098 GCF_002837175.3 Physeter macrocephalus
CTGCTCGTGCTTCCCAAGACCCTGGCCTTCCCGGAAGCCGTACTTCTGCATGATTTTATGTGCTACTGTGCCACTGCGGGGAGGAAAAAGGGAAAGGTCCTTGCACTCAACGTCATCAGCTACAGCATAAATTGGATTTTACATCACAGTAATCTCCTTCTGGAAAGAGAGAGTGTAAATTCCACAAGGGCTTCGATGAGGCCACATATAATTACCAACGGGCCATGAGATGGAAGCCGTGGAATGTTCAGAAGAAAAACAAAGGTGAACACTGAAATGCTGGGCATCCTGAGATTATGCCTGAGATGAGGGAAACACTAGTTCCCCTAGTGAGATTTCCCCAGGGTCTGTTAGAAAACACTAGACTTCCTGTGTGCTCCAGTATCTGCTCTGCTACAGGGCTCATAACCAGTTTATTTTAAAGTGAGCCTGTCAAAAAATAAGTATGGTTTCACATAATGAAGAAGATTGCATTTTTCTAAATAGTACAGCAGAGTTTCCAATGACTGACTTCATACATGATAGGACACTTAGGGACCATCTATTTCAGAGCTGGAAATGAAGAAACTGAGGCCCAGATGGACTGACGAGCTTAAGGCTAACTGAAAGCAAAGCAAGACACCACATGAGAATTATTTCTGTAGGAGTTAATGGTAGGATTGAAAGTGTAACCCACCACTCTGGATTCTAAGTCCATTGCTCTTCCTCTAATCCCATGACAGTTTTCAAACTGCACCGTGAGGAGCCTCATGGGTCTCAAGCGTGCCCCCCACTGACCACTGCTACTTAGGGCTTAAGTCACAGAACTCTCCTTCAACCAGAACTGTACCTACAGTATTTCATGTATGTCATTTCCTTAAATATTTCATTTGAACAAGCTGTTCTAGGGCTAAAAAGAAAAGACTGAAAACTGATGAACTGTACTACACTGTATCTTCCTTAGACATAAAGATTTAATTCCTCTTTAAAGGGGATTCAGCAAAAAAGTCAATTCTTACCAGCAAAAGGTCAATTTTTTCATTAGCAGAAAAAACCAAACAAAACCACCCCAATGGCTTCACGTCTGTCCCCCTCTAGCATACACTCTAGGGCAGCCTT
>NW_021159334.1:0-1098 GCF_002837175.3 Physeter macrocephalus
AGTAGAGTTCCCTGTGCTCTGCAGTAGGTTCTCATTAGTTATCTATTTTATACATAGTGGTGTATATACGTCAGTTTCTGGGAGATTTCTGAAAGTGCTAGTGGATGAAATCCGTCAGAAAGGACCTTGCAGCCTCGGTAGGTAGCACAGTGTGGCTTTCTAGACGAGCTTAGGAGCAGAAACATGGGGGAAATGGGAGGACTGTGCAGAATTCTCAGGTCACAAGGCAAATGGCAACTTAGAGTGGAAAGGCTGGTGCTCAGGGAATTTGAGAAGGAGTTCCAGGATTGAAGAAATGCTCAGACTTTTTCCACAAGCTAGGAACACCTCTTCGAGATGTATACCTTGCAATCACCCTGCGGGGAAGGAAGGGCAACCAGCCTCCCTCACCAGCCCTGTGAGGACTCCACATATGTCCTCATTTACCAGATGAGAAAAAGGCCCAGAGAAAAGAAATAATGTTCCAAACATCACAGAGCCATGAGGAGGGGAGCCAGGATTCTGTCTGACTCTAAGTCTAAACTAATTTCTGGTGACAGAACTCATAACAGTGGTTGCCTCTGGTGGGAGGGGACTGACCGGAAAGAGGCAGGAGGGAACTTTCTGGAGTACGGGAAATGTTCTATGTGCTGATTGGCAGTTGCACAGGTGCATACATTTGACAAAACCTATCAAACTATATACTTAAAAGCTGTGCTGGGAATTCCCTGGTGGTCCAGTGGTGAGGACTCCGCGCTTTCAGTGGTGAGGGTGCAGGTTTGATCCCTGGTCAGGGAAATAAGATCCCGCAAGCTGCGCGGTGCAGCCAAAATAAATAAATGTATAAATAAATAAATTTTAAAAAGCTGTGTATTCTGTCATACAAAATTATAATTCAATTCAAAACACAATTTTATAAGTCTCTTAAGCTTTCCTCCCCTAACTTGTGCATTTTCATTGGGGGTGACCTAGGTAGTTTTTTTCCTACCTCTTAGCATATGAAAAAACAATCTTCCTCTTTTTATGTATAAAACGTATACATACATATACGCACATACATATAGTCCATAAACAGGTATATAGTTATCTGTGGTATCCACATTTCATGGGGGAGAGATG
>NW_021159335.1:0-1097 GCF_002837175.3 Physeter macrocephalus
TTGTGGAAGTGGCTACTGCACTGTAAAATACGAAATGGAAAGTTATCAAGCATATGGAAAGTTGGAGTAGCCAAATGCATAAGGAGATCTACTTGAGTTACCAGAATTCTGTGTCTGAAGATTACAGGCAAGAGAACTAGGGAAAATGAGTAGGACCTTAACACATTAAAAATATCCCTGTCCCGTCAGACGCCCCAGCGGCCCTTGCTGAGACGCCATCCTTACCTTACTTCCTTTAATGAGAGACGTGGCCAGTGGGGGTGGGTTGCGTGTGCGACTCAGGTAGGAGCAGAAAAACAGGCATGGACTGACAGGAGTCTCCGTCAGGTTTTAAGGCATTGGGATCCCCTCCAACCAAACGCAGGTTCTGGTTCAGGAGGTCTGCGGTGGGGCCGGGCTGAGTTTCTGGCGAGCACGCAGGGATGCTGTTGCTGCGGTGGACACGTGCTCCACTCGCCCGTGGCCTCTGCCCCTCTTGCTGCGCCTCTGGAATGGCTCCTCGGTGAGACAGCCGCCGTCATCTGCAGCGGCTCGGTGGCCGTCTTGCATCGTTGGCTGAGCAAAATGCTGACTTGCACACTGCCACACGGGCTCTCCGAAGACCTGCCAGGCTTTAGAGATGGCCAGATACCGACGGTAAAAGAAGAAATGCAGCGTGCCCTGGGCAGATGACCCAAATCTTAAGCGTGTCATGGTACCTATATCTTTCTCTGAACTTCATTTCTAGATTCTGTCCAGTTTAGAGACCCTATCGGTTGGTGGAGGGCAGAGCTTGAAAGGAAAGGGCCCCTCTGATCTTGGGAGAAGTTCCAGGCACTGTTGGGGCAGGGAGAGGTGTGGCCGGTAGGGGCCACGGCAGTTGGTCACCACGCCCAGCTGTCCTCTGAGTGCGGAAAGCACAGCGGCCATGGGGCCCCGCAGCTTTTTGGAGTCCTGGACACCTGACGGCATCTCCAGGCCTTTCTGAATTTGGAAATCTCACTTCCCAATGTCTGAGTTTACTTTTTAGGTAGATGGTTATGTTCTCCTGATATTCTGAATGATTTCTGATTTTGTGGAATTGGCAGTTGTAATAGATGTTTTGGTCCATTTATAAA
>NW_021159336.1:0-1097 GCF_002837175.3 Physeter macrocephalus
AACTAACACAGTATTGTGAAGCAATTATATTCCAATAAAGATCTATTAAAATATATATATATTAATACAAAGAATCTATAGGTAGACTGAGATCAAGTATACTCATTCTTTTTGTAAAATAATAAAAAAGCCTAGTTCCTATGATTTTTACAAGGTACAGAGCTTAGCAACTTTTAAATTTATTCTCATTTTATTTAACCAAAGTTCCACTCTGCTGAACTTGTTGATGCAGAAAATAGACCATGTTGTAGAAAAGGCCATACTGAGAAACTCAAATTGAAAAGTAATGATCACAGGAATGAAACTGGTTAGCCCTTCTTCGAGAGAATTTTCTTGTATCTAGTATCAAGTTCACATTTTGAGCCCAGTCAACAAATACCACCTATGTGTCAGATGTCAAGGCAACCATAGGCCCAAGATTGGTAACTGAATCTGCAAGATATACCCTCAGGGGACACACAGAGGGACAGTCATGTTTGACATTTGGGGTTTGGGGGGGTTTTATCTAGTACACAGTCAAGCAGGGATTGTGTTTCATCTTTTGACATGTTGTAGTGCCTCAATCATTATCTCTTCAGGTGAAACACTTAGGTATTCAACATGGAAGGGACAAAGTATGGTTTCTCCAATATCCTGACCAAGCAGAACCTTGACAGGGGTAAGACATCAGGGTTGTATTTATTTATTATTTTAATCCCAGGCTCCTATGACACAGAGAGAACAAAGTTTTGGCTTGGTCGAGGGAAAAACAGGGGCCACATAATCAGCCTAATTAATAGGTTACATCTGAAGTTCGTAAAGTGAGGGATGGGAGAAAATTTGACCAGCACAGCCAAGGGGACATAATGATCAAGTACAGAAAGAGGCTTTGGGTGACAGATCCATTACTAGAGAGATTACCTACTTTTGCCAAAATGGAGAAAGCCCGGTCACCTGAGTTGTCCTCTCCAAGACTGGGAGGTTAAAAACAAAGACTAACAAAAGAACAGATCCTTCTTATACCCCAGCAAGTGACTGAAATGGCCTTCTTAAGAGTTTGACTTGGGATTTTCCTGGTGGCGCAGTGGTTAAGAATCTGCCTGCCAATGCAGGGGACA
>NW_021159337.1:0-1097 GCF_002837175.3 Physeter macrocephalus
CCTGCATCGGCAGGCGGACCCTCAACCACTGCGCCATCAGGGAAGCCCCTGAGATTAGTTTTAAAAAGTAAATAAAATGTGGAAAGTATCTTCAGAGACTATGCCATTTCTATTATGTTGATGTAATACATGTACAGCCTTGTAGAGGTAGTAAAAATCAAGTTATATCCTTTAATCTTAACATACCTATTATTTATTCTGTTTTGTATATTATTTGTGAGTTGGAATTTTGCAGAGTATTTCAGGGACAAATACAGATTATTCAATTAGTTTAATTCCTTCTTTGCAGAAGCAAGACTACCAGATATTGTAAGGAGATTTTATTTTTAATACATCCAGAACTATTATTTTAAAAAACCTTCAGAAGTGTAGCAATTCTTTCAGATTTATGGATTGCAGATTTTCTTGGTATACATTTTTTCTTAATTTTCTGTGACACATCAGGTTAGTGACATTGAACTAATTTAACATTTACGTTAATCCCAAGTGATTTTAGCACTGACTAGGAGTAATTTTATCTACCCTATCCCTACCCAGCCTCTGCCCTAACAAATATTTAATTTAATTTAATTAATTTAACTTAATTTTGAACCTGATAGCTAATTTCTGTTTTATTTTTACCAAAATGACCTGAGTAGTTCACTGTTTTTCATCTCAAAGAACTGGACATACTACTTTATCCAGTATATTTTCTGATGGAATTTATTTAAAAAATGGAACATTGGTCTGATAAAGTCACCTTTAATTTTGGAAAACTTAATTGTTTATCTAATACTTTACTCAGCAAAAGCAAACTACAGCCAAAGTTGTCAAAATATGAAATTAGATGTTCAAACTTTCAATTTGTAAAGCAAAGGGAGGAAAATTATTTTAAAATACTTTAGTCACTTTTATGATCCAACAAGGACAATTTTCTCAGCCATGCACCTGAGAAGTTTTTATCAAGTTCATTCAGAGTTAAAGCTTTGAACTACCTTTTCTTGTCCAGATTATGTAGTATGTTAAAGTCAGTGAAAGTTTGTCTGAGCTTATTGACTTCAATATGCCTTTTTGGGCTTCCCTGGTGGCGTAGTGGTTGAGAGTCCGCCTGCCGATGC
>NW_021159338.1:0-1097 GCF_002837175.3 Physeter macrocephalus
CGTACCGCAAAAAAAAAAACAAAAAAAAACAAAAAAAAAAACTTCCACCATTCCCTGGGTAATGTGTGTGTCATATTTTACTTTCAGATTTTTTTTTCTTGAATAGTGTCCATATTTTCATTCTAATTCATAACTCTGAACTAGGTCAGAGCTGTGATGAGACTTTAGTTTCAGTCCTGTACTGAGTTCTTATGTCTCAGGGTGAAATGAGGACACTTACTCCAGCAGGACATGAGCTCTAAGCACCTTAATAGTATGAGATCCCTTTTAATTTTTCTGCTCTGCACCAACACACAATTAGAAAAATCCCATGATGGAATTTGAGAGTTAGCTTCTTATTAATTGCCAAGGACACAAGCTCTAATAGAAGTTCATTTTTTCCTTGCCCATGCAAAGTTCATTCTTATCTTGCTTCCCCTCTCCTTCCTGTGGTAAGTTTGCTACTCTGTTCATTAGTTCCTCAGGAATGAAAGAGGCTCTGCTCTGCTCACCTAAAAGGAGTTCAGTCTATTCTTTGAGAATTCACATTTTGTCTTCAGCTTTTTGATGTTTTCTTTTTTTAATGGAAGTGTAGTTGTTTATAATATTATATTAATTCCAAGTGTACAACATAATGATTAAATATTTTTATAGCTTATACTCCACTTAAAGTTATTATAAAGTAATCTCTATATTTCCCTGTACTGTACAGTATATTCTTGTAGTTTCTTTATTTTATAAATAGTAATTTGTATCTCTTAATCCCCCCATCTTTCCCCCTTCCCTCTTCCCACTGGTAATCACTTGTTAGTTCTCTCTATATATGGCTGCTCCTGTTTTGTTACATACATTTGTTTTATTTTTTAGATTCCACATATAAATGATAACAATGAGTATTTATCTTTCTCTGTCCACATTATTTCACTAACCATAATACCCTCCAGGTCCATCTGTGTTGTGGCAAATGTCAAAATTATAGTCCTTTTTATGGGTGAGTAATATTTCATTATAAAGATATAAAAATACATATAGATGTAGATATAGATATAGACATACATATATACCATCTTTATCCATTCTACTGTTAATGGACACGAACATATTGCTTCCATACCTTG
>NW_021159339.1:0-1097 GCF_002837175.3 Physeter macrocephalus
ATTCTTTGGGGGTTTTCTAAATAGGTAATCATATCTATTTGTGGTTATCCAAATAATGTTTGTTTTGGTCCTTCCTATGCAATTTTTATGTGTTTTATTTATTTTTCTTGTTTCATTGCTCTGAGTAGACTGAGTGGGAGTGATGATAGTTGGCATCTTTGTCTTGTTCCTATCAGTTTTTAAAATATTAAACCAAACTTGTATTCCTGGGAGAGACCCAACTCAGTCATAATTTACCATGTTTTTTATATACTACTGGGTTGTGTTGGCTAAAATTTGGTTTAGGGATTTTCAAAACTGTTCACGAGTGTAGCCAGTCTGTTATTTTCCTCTCATGTGCCTTCCATCCATGTCTTCTTTTGGCATCAAGGTTATGCCAGCTTCAAAAAGTGAGTTGGAAAGTGTCATTTGTTTTTCACTTCTCTGGAAAAATTCATGTAAAATTGAACTTAGCTATTCTTTGACTATTTAGTAAAATCTTTCTGCTAAGCTGCTTTGTCCTGCTGTTTTCCTTATGGTAAGATTTTGAACATGTATCCCAGCTGCTTTAATGTTTCATGTTATCCAGGTTCTCCATTTTTTTCTTAAATCAGTTTTGAAGAGTTATATTTTGTGGTAATTCATTCATTACCTCTAAATTTTCAAATTTATTGCCATAAATTGATTCACAATAGTGAATATTATATTTCTTTTTAATTCCTAATAATTTTTTTCTCTCTTTTTCGTTTGATGAGTCTCTCCAGTAGTTTGCTAGTTAATATCTTTAAAGAGTCAACTTTTGATTTTGTCAGTTCTCTCAATTGCATGTTTGGTTTTGCTTTTATTTTTATTAATTAAATTTTTTCTATTTTTATTATTTACTCACACTTCCTTTAGATTTATCCTACACTCTTTTTCTAACTTTTCAAGTTGGATTTTTAAAATTCATTCTGAGCCTTTTTTCTAATGAAAGGCAATTAAGAGAATACATTTCTCTCCAAGAACTGCTTAACCAACATAAGTTTTCTATTTTTGTTTAATTACAAACATTTTCTATATTTTATTACAGTTTTTTTTAACATCTTTTTTGGAGTATAATTGCTTTACAATGGTGTGTT
>NW_021159340.1:0-1096 GCF_002837175.3 Physeter macrocephalus
CATCGGCAGGCGGACGCGCAACCACTGCGCCACCAGGGAAGCCCTGAGTAAGTTTTTTTAACGTATAGTTGGCTGTGACTTCTCAGCAATCATCATGCGTAGAGATGAAATCTAACAAGTTTTGTAAATAAGATGAGAATATTCTGAATATTAAATTTGACAGAATAATGAAACTGACAATATTATGTTTTATAAACATTTAATTACATATATTTTTGTATTTTGGTGCCAATGACATTATTTATTTATTTTTACTCATCTATTCTTTAAGCCTCGGCATGTGGGATCTTAATTCCTTGACCAGGGATCAAACCCGGGCCCCCCATAGTGGAAGCGTGCAGTCCTAACCACTGGACTGCCAGGGAAGTCCCACCAATGACATTTTTTAAGGTTTCATATGTTTCCGTAGGCTTTTGGCACTGTGCTTAAATTAAGGTGCCCAGCAGCTGAACCTGCCCTGGTGATGGAGGACTTTGACTTTTTGGATGTCCTCTAGCAAGCTCTCTGGCAAACAAGCAGAGTGTCTGATAGATGGCCAAGCTGCATTGAAACCCAAGGAGATATATAGATATAGTATATGGTGTTTTTCTGGTAATGAGGTTATTTCATACTATACAAGAACCTCATTTTTTTTTTCAGAGCAAAGTTGATGTATTTGGTCCAACAAGATACTGCCTCAAAAAAACTTGGGGAAGCCAGGGCATGAGAAGGGGTACTTCTTGGCATATTTCTTCAAGCCAGATTTGGGAGTTGGCCATATCTCTCCTTACATGGCTCATGGCCTCAGGGTTCTCCAAGATGAGGAATCAACACTAATGTGAAAGGGGGCATGAGAGAAGGGTCTACTTTAGCCCTGACTGTGACCTTCAAGGAGGCATCAGTGAAGTGGAAGGGATAAAAACCTTTTGTAAACAACCCAACCAAAGAGCCAGGGAGGCGAAAGCCATGCAGGGTCTGGTGTGTTCCATGTGCTGGGGAGGCCAACTTAGAAAAAGTCAGAAAAAGAATAAGCATGACTATGATTGGAGGAGTCATCTTCTTAAAAAAAAAAAAATATATATATATATATATATATATATATATATGAGCATGGCTA
>NW_021159341.1:0-1096 GCF_002837175.3 Physeter macrocephalus
GCGGCGCCTGCTCCACACACATTCTCCTCTCTGACCAGGGTCACTGGCATGGTGTCCGGTCTTCCCATCACCACCCTCCTCCTCTCCCTGGGGCCGGGGGGACATGTTCCTTTCTTCCACTCAGTCAAAAAGCTCAACAGGTGCTCACCAAGTCCTAGCCCCTAAAACAGAAAGAGGTTTCACAGGATTAGTTTTAAGAGACAACTCTGGATTTTAGGTTTTGATTTTTAGCTACACACAAAATGCCACCATCCTCGGAGAAGCTGAATTCCTTCTAGATGTACACGAAACACTTAGTCACTTCCAAAGACCTAAAACACAAGTGTCCCAGGTACTCTTTTTGAGAACTTAGTCACTCGACTACAGGCGCCAGCAAACTCCAGTCTCACGGGCCAAATCCCAGCAGGTGTTCTCGTGAATAAAGTTTTAATGGCACACACAGCAACATCCTTTAAGAAAATGTTTACCAACTCCTGCTCTAGAGGAATGGGACTGTACTGCACCCACAGGCACTATTTGAGGCCCCCCCCATCACTCTCCTTTCAAGGTCATGAGGTATTAGAAGCCACATAAAGAGTAATCTGTTGCAACTCCTACACTCAGACAGATTTTACTCCGCTTAGAGAGAACAGCAGGAAGCACATGCCTCCCAGGTCAGTCTTCTCACCCCTTTTCCTCCTGGGTCCACACGGAATAGAGACTGGAGACTAATTTATAACCGGGCAGCCGGCCTTCCATAGCTTCACGCCATGGGTGTGTGGTCGAGAACTAGGTCTATTCGACGTTTACCGCAAGTTCTCAGGATGTACAGTAAACATGTTATTTCTCATCGATAGGGTTCAATTTTAAATCAACCTTCCAATGACAAAATAATAATGATAAAAATAATGTCTCCCTCCCCCCGCCATTTAGCAAAAGTGACAAAATGACAAAAGAACTCTTAATTTGGGGGCTTTATTTTAATTTTTTTTCCTTTTTAAGATGCTACATAGTCAAACAGAATTGGATTGGTCTTTTATGGCATAAAATTAATTCACAAACTCTCAATCACTACTTGACGGATTATCTGACGTTTACTCTCCCACCCCCCCCCCCA
>NW_021159342.1:0-1096 GCF_002837175.3 Physeter macrocephalus
CTGTGCAGATGAAGTGGGCAATTCTGTGCAGATGAAGTGGGCAATTTCTGCAGTTCAGCAGGCTGGTGCGCCTCGCGGCTCCTGGCTCTTGTTCCGGAGGCCGCCCAAGGTCTTGGACCAGCCAAGGGAGTGAGTGCCCCGAGCCAGGCAGGGAAGCTGGAGGCTTTTAAAGGCCATAACTCCGGCTATAGACACGTGTTCCTTTGGCGTTCACTTTGTTGAAAACACATTCCCTAGATAGTTTCTCTTCTGCACAGACCTCTGGGGTTCTTGGGCGTGCTGGAGAGGCTCGCCCGTGTGAGGAAGGGTCTGATTTAATCTCTCCCAGGGGAGGCCACGAGCTAACGTGGATGGAAGGCAGCGTGCTGTGCTGTAAGCCGGACCCTTTGCGTGAATTATCTCACCAACTCTTCGGTGACCCAATGAGGTGGACACCATCATCATTCCCCTTTTATAGAGGAAGAAATTGAGGCTCAGAGAAAAATCAGGACCACGCTTAAGGAGACCCAGCTGCTGCCAAGATGGGTAGCTCCGCCCCCAAGATACAGCTCCACCCCCCCACCCCCCCTCCCCTCCCCTTCACAGCACGACCTGGGCCTGGAGCTGGAAACTCTTCTCTCCTTATCCTTTTACCTGATCAGTCAGGGAAGCCTGTCTCTTTAACTCCTTAAATATCCTTCAAATCTGTCTTCCCTGTGCAAGCTGCTCTTTAGTTGACTTTTGCTTTCAATCTACCTACTAAGTGCCAGTTACTGTTTTAGGCCCTGAGGGTGTAGCTGGAAACAGTAGAGATAAGAGTTCCTGCCCTCACGAGGCTGACATTCCCTTGGGGAAGCGATAGATGCCCTTGATTAGCTGTAGGCCAATGAGCTATCACTTCACAGCCACTAGGATGGCTACTATCAAAAACACAGAAAATAACAAGTGTTGGCGAGGATGTGGAGAAACTGGAACCCTTGCGCACTGCTGGCGTGAATGTAAAATGATGCAGCCTCAGTGGAAAACAATATGGTGGTCCCTCAAAAAATTAAACATAGGTTTACCATCTGATCCAGCAATTTCACTTCTGAGGATATACCCCAAATCTTTGAAAGCT
>NW_021159343.1:0-1096 GCF_002837175.3 Physeter macrocephalus
CCCCCCCATATGAGACGACTCCCAAATTTTTACTTCCAGCCACAACACTCCCCAACTTTTGGCAGGGATGGCATATTTCTCTTGCTGCTGGCTCAGCTGGGAACAGCTAGTAACTGGGCTGGGAAGGTCCTGCAAAGAAAGGGTCTCAGAGGGCACAGCCAAGCAGGGCTGGGGAAGAGAAATGTTAATATAGATTGTGGCCAATCAGAATTCCTTCTGAACCAAAGAAACTGTAATCTTAAATAAAATAATTGACAAATTATAAAAGCAGGGTTGAGTTTATTTGGGAATAGCAGAGGAATTGCAATCTGGGACAAACAAGCTATTGTCGACTGGAAAAAAAAAAAAGCACAACCTAAAAGTCGAAATGTATGTTTTATTCAGTGGACTTGCTGAGGACTTAAGCCGAGAAGACAGCCTCTCAGATCGCTCTGAGGGACTGCTCCAAAAAAGGTAAGGAGTTTTTGCAACAAAGGCCAGGTAGCCAGAACATCGAAAGATTACTGTTAATTAAAGAAAACCGGATATCTCAGGTTAATGAATTTAGCGCTTTTGTATGTATGGGAGGATACAAGAGTCTGGGCTCCCTGAAATCATTCCTTTGATGTGCCCCTCAGCTATCTAGGGCCAGTGTCCAGATTTTCTCCGTTCTGGATCCCCTCAGGGTGCACAGTCCATGAGACTGCAGTGGCTGATGGCTTTTTATGGCCACATGTCCTGGTTACTAACATGGCAGGAGACATTCTTTGTCCACGCTGTGGTGAACCATAGGCAAGTCCAAAGAGACAAAGGGAAGGTCAGTTTTTATTAGGTTTTGGGAGGAAATTGGGGAGGGTTGTTTTGAATAAAAGTTCATTAGAAAAGAACAAGAGTTCCAGGTTGTGCCAGTTTCTTGTTGGCTGCAAGTTGTGGTTAGTGCATTGTTACTGGGGTGGGGAGGGATCTTCCTTCCCTTAAAATCAGGAGAAGAAATTCCCATGTTGAAGAATGCCAGGCTTGTGCCAGAAGAAAAGTAACATTCTTATTATCATGGATAAGAAGTTGAGACCTTTACAACAAAGTGAATCAGTTATACATATACATATGTTCCCATATC
>NW_021159344.1:0-1096 GCF_002837175.3 Physeter macrocephalus
AAAAAAAAAAAAAAAAAAAAAAAAAACCAAAAAAAAAACCAAAACAAACAAACAAAAAAACTCCCTGAGGAAAATTTGAGCAAATGAGCCCAAAATGTTGCCCTCAACCCCCTAGCAGCCAGGAGAAAAAGGGGAGTCATTGTGGGCTCCAGAGTTCCCATTATCTCGTGGTGGGAGGCATTTCGGGTGAGGAGAAACAAATATCTGTCTGCTCTTGGCCACTGAAAGGGTTTGATACGGGAGTCTTTGTGTAAGGTTATTTCAAAAGGCAAGAAAAAAAGTGATCCCAGACAGCTTTTAGGATGGATGTAGAGGCACTCCCCATCTGGCTATTATTTGTGTGAGTCTAGTCTCAATATGACAACATCAACAAGTCCTCCCTCACCGTGGAGCTGCATTATGGAAAATCACTTGGAGGTGACAGATGTGCAGTCCAGGCCTGGCTCTGCCGTTTATCTGCTGTGTGACTTGGGCCCACACATTTACCCCTCCTGGGCTCTAGATTTCTCCTCTGTTAAATGAACTCCCCTTGCAGTTCTAAGAGCCCATGCTTGTCTTATTTTACATGTGCCGAGCAGAGAACCATCCAGAGGTCTGAGAACCGTCACGTTATGTGGGTTTCTCCTCCTCGTGCCCCCATCTTACAAACAATAAGAGCAGCCTCAGAACTGCCATCTCAAGGGAACAGAGGAAGGAACAAGGAGGACACTGTTGCCAAGAAAACCAGCCCTGGGATCATTTTTGTTTTCTGCGGGAGAGGAGAGGGGTGGCACATGCCCAGTATATGTTATATGAGCTGCATGCCTTTTCATAGCATCCCTCGTATGTGGAATCCACCATCTCCTCTCCTTCTGGAATCCTTTCTCCGACGTATATTCTCCTGGTCCCACACAGCAGACGACCAGGCAGTCATTCAGCCCCAGGACTCCTGTGCCCCTTAGCCCAAGCGTAGGTTCTCTGAGCTTCCTCACTTGCTCCTTTACAGGTCGATATTTCCCTCCCATGCCCTGGCTCAGCAGATGCGGAGATGAGCCTGGTACAGCTCAGCGCTTGCACCCTGCACTAAAGCTCAGACATCTCTTTCTGCCCCCTCCCT
>NW_021159345.1:0-1095 GCF_002837175.3 Physeter macrocephalus
ATTAATAAACTCCTACCCCCAACATCTTCTTTAAAAAAAAAAAAAAAGAGTGAGAGAGGGAGAGAAAGCTTACTTGTGGAGGAGCATGCTAGAGCAGTGCCAGTTTTCCTAAGAGCAACACAAAATGACAGGGGACCCAGATCTCTCCTCCAAAATTCTGAGAGATGTTATCAAGCCCACCATTCCAAATCCAGCATTCTGCTTTCGGGGCAAAATTGAAACATTCAAGCATGCAAGGACTCATAAATTTGGCCACCACCCTCCTTTCTGACAGAATCACTCAAGGGTGTATCCTGACGAAACAAAAATCTTAACCCAAGAAAGAGGAGGACAGGGGACAGAAGAAATGTTGGGAAGATAAAAGTCAGCATACGGTGAAGTCTGGGTAATTTTGTTGCTGTCAGGAATGGGATCCATTGTCATCTTTGTATTCTAAAATATTTCCAATATAAGAAAAATAAAGAGAATGGTGTCACAGATATTCACGTGCTCACCCCTCAGGTCTTCTATATGCTTATTATGCCATGTTTGCTTTAGTTTTACAAAATAAATAACACATGTTCAGTTAAGCTCCCTTTGTCCCTCTCCTCAAATTGAATCAGTTTTTCATCACATCTCTACTTGGGTTATGGTAATGGGTACAAAAACATTGATTTTTAAAAGCGTTTATTTTGCAGCTGGCCGACTTGCTAAACTTGTAATTGGCCTAATAAATCTTCATTGGGTTCACTTGGATTTGTCAAGTGGAATTTTCCAGTGTCAGTGAGTAGTCGCAGTTCAGCTTCCGGCGGTTCAATATTGGTGTCTTTTATTTCCGTTTCTGTCATGCAGACTCGCCAGGCCTCCCTGGCGGCGGAGACCCTGGCGTGCGTGGGCGCACAGCTCAGCTTGTTCCCGCGAGCACTTCCCTTATTTCCCCAAGTGCAGGATGCCTGCCATAGCTTGTCGTCAGATACTCTTTCCTAGGTGAGCAAGTTTCTCTTTTCAAACAGCAATAGATACTGACTGTGATTAGCTGCCCTGTCCACATCTATTAAGATGATCCTTGGGACTTCCCTGGTGGTCCAGTGGTTAAGACTCTGTGCTTCCAATGCA
>NW_021159346.1:0-1095 GCF_002837175.3 Physeter macrocephalus
AAGTGACTTTGTGGATGTGATTGAGTTAAAAATCTTGAGATGAGGAGATTATCCTGGGTTATCTGGGTGGACCCATTATCTGGGTGGACCCAATGTCATCACAAGGACCCTTGTAAGAAGGAAGCAGAGATCACCTGAATAAAAGGTGAGGTGATATGGGCCTGCTCGTCAGGGAATGAGGACAGTCTCTAGAAGCTATAAAAGACAATTAAATGGATTTTCCCCTCAAAGCTTCAGAAGGAACAGGTCCTTGACAACAGTTTGATTTTAGCTCACTGAGACTGATTTTGGACTTCTGAGTTCCAGAAATTTGAGATAATAAATACACATTGTCTTAAACCATTAATGAAGTTTACACTAATTTGTTATAGCTTCCATAGGAAGCAAATATAAGCACCTTGATGGGTCTTCTGGCTTAAATCCACATGTAGGTGAACAACCCGTTCGTACACAAGGCAGACACTGATTACATATATTATCTGTTTTTGCTTGCTAAGGAGCTTTTTTTTTTTTTTTATCATTTATTTCCAACTGTTTGGTCAGTTAGGCTCAACTCATGATGGGAAATTTTTGTCAAACAGAACTGACAGAGTCATGGGTTAATTTTCACTCCAGAGAGATCTGACTGATGATGCTGAGACCCCAAGTTTGTGATGTTGCACGTTTCACAGGTAGATTGGGTACAATACAATTTAGAGAGGCAGTAATGTACTTCTCAGGATGGGAGGAATTGAAAACTGTGTACAGTAGCTTAAATTATAACTGTAAATAGTTTATTTTGTCTGAAGATAAGTCATAAGTTAGGTACATGAAAAGTGGGGCTAATTAGGTCTGCTTTACATTAAGTATCATGTTTATTTTCCATCTATAAACTGATAAATAATGCAGTAATTGGAAACTAGAATTGTCATGCAATTGTTGGTGACTCGTGAAGTTAAACACTTTATGAAGGTCCTTCTGCATAAACTGCAGATGAATTAAGAACACAGCTGACTTGCTTGCAATTAAGTAAAAAGTTAATATAGAACCTAAGGTTGGATTTGTGTCCTTTTCTATACGTATCTCTCTCTCTCTCTCTCTCTCTCTCTCTCTCTC
>NW_021159347.1:0-1095 GCF_002837175.3 Physeter macrocephalus
TTTTTATTTTTATGTCATCAGATTTATCAATTTTCTTCTTATTCTGAAGTTTATAACTTTTTTTTTCTTTTTTAAAATTTAAAAAATTTTTTGGCTGCACCACGCAGCATGCGGGAGCTTAGTTTCCTGACCAGGGGTCGAACCCGCGCCCCCTGCAGTGGAAGCGTGGAGTCTTAACCACTGTATCACCAGGGAAGTCCCTATAACTTGTATTTTAAAAGACTCATTGGCTGCTGTGTTGGGAAGAGACAGTGGTCTGGGTTGGGGTCGGGGAGGCAAGGGTGGAAACAAGACCAGTTTGAAGGTGGTGGTAATAATCCAGCTTTGGTAGCTATAGGTGGTTCTGGATATCTTCTTAAGTTTCTGTTGATGGGTAGGATGTGCGAGAAAGAGAAAAGTGGAATGACACCCAAGTTTTTTGCCTAGCAAAACTGAGTTGCCATTAACTGAGAAGAAAATTGTGAGAGGGGCGGGTTTGTGGGGAACATCAAGGGTTTGGTTACGGACATGTAAAGTTTGAGATACCTATTGGACATCCAAGTGGAGGTGCGAAATATGAAGTTGAATCTCTAATTTTAGGGAGTCTTTAGGAATAATCATTTAGAAGTTATCAGCATACAGAGGATATTTATTTATTTAGGTTTTCCCTTATTTATTTTTTTATTGAGGTATGCTGTACATATATTGAAATGTATAGGTATTAAATGTACAGTTTGATGACTTTTGCCAAACATACACCTGTGTAACTAGCATTCCAGTCAAGTATACAGCATTTCTATACCCCAGAAAAGTTCTCTCGTACCTCTTTCTAGTTAGTCTCCTCCCCAAAGGCAATCATTGTTCTGATTTGTATCACTGCAATTGAGTTTTGCCTCTTGTAAAATGGTATTTACCTATTTATTTTATTTTATTGGCCCTGCCATGCAGCTTGCAGGATCGTAGTTCCTCAACCAGGGATCGAACCCTGGCCCCCGTCAGTGAAAGCCCAGATTCCTAGCCACTGGACCACCAGGGAATTCCCTAAAGTGGTATATAAAATCATAAGGCTGGGGCTTCCCTGGTGGCACAGTGGTTGAGAGTCCGCCTGCCAATGCA
>NW_021159348.1:0-1095 GCF_002837175.3 Physeter macrocephalus
CTATGTTTTTCTTTTACATACATACCTAGGATAAATTTAATTTATAAATTAGGCACAGTAAGAGATTAACAACAATAGCGAATAATAAAATAGAACAATTAAAACAATATATTGTATTAAAAGTTATGTGAATGTGGTCTCTCTCACTCTCAAAATATCTTATTGTACTGTACTCACTCTCCTGTGATGATGTGAGATGACAAAAGGCCTGTGTGCTGAGGTGAAGTGAGGTGAGTGATGTAGGCACTGTGATGTAGAGTTAGGCTTTTACTGACCTTCAAACAATATGTCAGAAATAGGATCATCTGCTTCGGATGATCCTGGATCATCGAGCTACGATGTTGTCGGTGCTTGGATGTCAGGAGCAGATGATGTTGGTGGTTGCCGAATCCCAGGAGGGACAGCATGGGAGGGCATGAGATTTCAGAACAATGCAGAATTCTAAAACTTATGGATTGTTTATTCCTGGAATTTTCCTTTTAATATTTTCGGACTGCGGTTGACAAAGGTAACTGAAACTGCAGAAAGTAAAATCGTGGAGAAGGGGAGACTAGTGTGTGGTTAAAAATAATTAGAGATGCACTTTTTACTGGGGTGAGGCATAAGGCTTATGAAAAGTCACCTGTCCCTACCTTTGCTGCAGACAAAAATGTTCTCTGCAGTATCTCTCATGAGTCCTTTAACTTCAGGTTTGCATCATAAAGGTGATTGTCCAAACCAAAATTACCCCAAACTTCTGGTTGTTTATAATGGTGAATTACAGCACGTCCTAAACAAGTTTCCAAAGGTAGAAATCTTATAGTCATCTCAGACTCCTCCCTTTCTCTCACTGACAATATCCAGTCAGTTGTCAAGTCCTATCAATAATATCTCCTAAATTGCATTACTTAATTAGGTCTTTACCATTCTTACTCCGGTTACTGCATTAGATCTCTCCCTCAGTTCCTGTGCCTTTTAATCTATGCTCCACCCGCTGCCATAAAAACACAAGCTTGGGACTTCCCTTGTGGCCCAGTGGTTGAATCCGCCTGCCAATGCAGGAGACATGGGTTCAATCCCTGGTCTGGGAAGATCCCACATGCCGCGGAGCAGCTA
>NW_021159349.1:0-1095 GCF_002837175.3 Physeter macrocephalus
GTCAGTACTGGATGCCTTGCGTGACCTTAGCTGCCTTTAGGCCCCAAGCCCGTGTCAATGTCTACGGCTGTCTTACAATTGTAGTAAAAATTCTGTCCAAAATCTAGCCATGTCCCCCAAGGAATATATTATGGTTCACAGTGAATAATTTTGCCATATTATCAAAATTCTTTTAGTGAAAGTTGCAGAAAGCTTTCTGTAAGGAGAGTGAAATTAAGAAGTTAGGAATTACCCAGCCACATTCAAGAGAACATCAAGTCTCTCGATGTCATTGGCGAACTGATCAATTTGTTTCTTCTTTGTGACATCAAGGACCCGAGTCTGAATGCCTGAAAAATAAAACAAAGGACACTATTTGCCTATACTCATAAAGAATGGCGAGCCTTGAAGATTTAGCTGTTTCGAAGTGTGAAGACGGCAGTATCTGTCCAGTTGGGCTTTGTAGGATTGCTGATCATTCGTAGGGTCTTCACAGTCTGGAGACCCTCAGTGAAAAATCTTGAAGTCCTCCCCACTTTGACCACCCAGTAACACGTCTCTTTCTCCCTCCCTCTCTCTCTCTATTCTCTGAAACGAATGATACGGGTCTTTTCTGAGTAAAGACTTCACAGTGAAGTATGAATGATCTACAGCAGATGCTTCTCAGTAAGCCAGCAGTAATAGCTGAGAGTTGGCTCATTTTAGCCCATTCTTTCCCCCAGAGGTTGAGTCAGCGCTACAGTAGTGCTGAATTCTGTCTGTGTGAAGGGGAAGGGCAGGGGCGGTGGATAAGGGATTGTTTCTACTTGCGCACTTTACCTTTATGTTAATTCTATTATTTTTTAGAAATGGCTCTGTTGGCCAAGGGTACCATCACTTACTTCTGGACAAAATTATAAGTAGAAGAAATGAGAGGCCAGAAGGGGGGATGAAATACTTGAAAGCCAGACATGAGAGATCCGGCATGGGGTCTGAGAGATACATACTGCACTACCTACAGAAAACCCCTTAACATTCGCTAACGAAAGCAGCAGTCATTATTTTTATGCTTTAAAAAAAAAAATATATATATATATATATATATATACAGTTTATTATTCTCTTTTGGATATAGAA
>NW_021159350.1:0-1094 GCF_002837175.3 Physeter macrocephalus
TGGCGCACGGGCTTAGCTGCTCCGCGGCATGTGGGATCTTCCCGGACCAAGGCTCGAACCCGTGTTCCCTGCCTTAGCAGGCGTATTCTTAACCACTGCGCCACCAGGGAAGCCCTTCTCTTGTCCTTTTAAGGGGATTCTTGTCTGAAATAAACCTTCTATTAACCAATCTGATCTCTCTCAAGCTCTCTGCCCTCAGCACATAAACGCACATTCACCCGTGGCTAACGAACATCGTTCCCTTCGGAACCAGTCTGCGCTCATTCTGCTTTCGAAGAGGACTTACGGTGAAATGCTCAATATTAATATTCCTTCCCATGGAGTGGGGACTTTGAGATTATTTTCTTGACTGAGGTGTGATTGACAGCTTTGATTTATGAAATTAGCTCAGGGAAAAATAAGACGGAAAAAGAGAGTCCAAATTAAATCTTTATTTCCACAGCTCAGTCGTACTCTCTCTATCCATTTTTAACTGCCACGCAGCCTTAGGTATAAAGGCTCCAGGGTTTGCTAGGTTTCTTTTTCTTCTTCTTTTTTTTTTCTTTTTTGTAGTTTTGGCCCCAAGAAAAAACTTTTTTTCTTCTTTTTAAATAATCGTGTTTCTTCCTCTCTCAAAAGTAGACATGCTTAATGAAGAAAATCAGAAAAACCTAGAAAAGCACAAAAGGAAACACTAAAGGCATCCATATTCCCAACGTCCAAAGATAATCACTGTTAACATTTTGGTTTATACTCATCTTGTTGGAGAAGGTAGTCAGTGGAGGCACTTCTTATTCCTCTAGGAATCTCTGAGTTTGTTGTGCTGTAAGTTTGTCCCAACATACTGGACCAGAATGTCTCACCAGCAGAGATGTTCTGGTGGGTATGGAGCCTCCCAGTGCGGGGTGGGGGGAGCTTTCTTTCTTTCTTTCTTTCTTTTTTATTGTTGCTGTTTATTTTTTTAAAAATTTTTATTGGGGTATAGTTGATTTACAAAGTTGTGTTAGTCTCAGGTGTACAGCAAAGTGAATCTGTTATACATATATGCACTCTTTTTTTTTTAAGATTTTTGATGTGGACCATTTTTAAAGTCTTTATTGAATTTCTTACAATAT
>NW_021159351.1:0-1094 GCF_002837175.3 Physeter macrocephalus
ATACTCGTGATTGTCGGTGTCGGACGGGAACCAGGGACCGTGCCTCGCACTAAGTCCCCCGCTTATGGTGGTCCATGTAATTCACCGTAATACGAAACGGAAGTCATTCCACGCTTTGAAAATGACCTTTCGGACTAGTTTATAGATATGCAGACGCAGATACACACTTTCGTTTTCAGGCCTCATTTTCGGGCTCTGCGCATCGCCAAACAAAGCAATTGCAGATCAGTGATTTATTGATGTGGAAGACATTTCACTTTGTGTTGCCCGAGGTGGTGGGTCTCACTTTAGAGATATTGATGTGTTCCCCTGCCTGTTGTTGACATGAGAGTCCAAGGTAGAATGAAACAGATATGGTTCTCTTAGAGGACGTCCGTAAGTGGCGTCTGTGCTGGGCTTTCGAGCCTACAGTCACAGTTAGACGGCATCTGGCCTCTTACGTGCCTCGCTCGCGCCTGAGCGCCTACTTGATATTATTCACTTCAGCGCACCTGGGCATATAGCAGCCCTGAGACTGCGACGAAAGCTGGGTTCCAATGCATCGTGGCACAGGTCAACAGTGTCGAGCTGCAGAACGCTCTTGCGTTTCCAATGCTTCCATTACCATACCATCGCAATTGTCTCCGGTATCACAGACGTCTGTGAGCGTTAAGTGTCTGACTCTGCAATCTATGCTGTCAAAGGAAACCCAGAGCAATCTATATGTGGCTCCTCTGCTCGCTAGGTGTGCTCCCCGGACGTTCGACATCAATGAACGTCCGGAGTAGCACATGTGGGTGCTTCTCACGCTACGGGTGTCTTGTGGCGTTTGATATCTGTGGCTCAGAGTGTCGGCCGTACGAGGCGAGGCTACATTGTGACTCGGTATCATTGGGCCATTCTGAGTTGTCTTATTCTACATGTACAATGCGGCACAGCTTCTGCACCACAACACAGTGCCACGCTGTTCCGAAGTTGTCACACTGCCGCAGCATCCCTAAACTGCCTGTCACTTCGGCCAGCCCTCCTTGTACGGTACGTTTATGTTGCACTCCGCAAACTGGAACATTCATGGCTGCCGCTCCAAGCGGGCCTTTATTACGAGATAAAACTAT
>NW_021159352.1:0-1094 GCF_002837175.3 Physeter macrocephalus
ATATATATATATATATATATATACACACATATATATGTATATATATGTGTATATGTATATACACATATATATGTATATATATGTGTATATGTATATACACACACACACACACACATACATACATACATAGAGAGATTGGAAGATGCTATGCTACTGGCTTTGAAGTTGGAGAATAAAGCCATGGGCCAAGGAAGATAGGTGGCCTCTAGAATCTAGAAAGGATGAGGAAACAGATTCTCCCTAGAGCCACCATAAGGAACAGCCCTGCCAACCCACCTTAGATGTCTGACCACCAGAACTATGTATAAGAGAATACATTTGTGGTGCTTTTAGTCACTCTGTTTATGGTCATTTGATCCACCAGCTATGGGAAACTAACCTGCCCACTCTGTATAAGAAAAGTCTCAGGCGAGTTAATCATCATCTCTATACCTCACTTTCCTTGTCTGTAAAATGGAAAACAAAGCAGTACCTGCCTCACAGCATAGTTTAAATCTGCAGATACATACAAAACATGCAGAGCAGTGCTTGGCATGTCCTATGTCTTCAACAAACATTAACTGTTGGTAAAGTATAAATGACCAAGTAAATGCAATAGATATTAATGATCCCTTTCTTATTCTTCAGTTTGTAAATACAATCAATACAATCTATTGTTGACACATTTCCCAAAATTACTTAGTTGACCAAAATCAGGTATGAGTGTGTGTCTTTCTTTGTATAACATTCTTCAATTTGACTGTCTGGCTAGCTTATCTGCTGGAAGGAGAGACAGCCCCCAGTCATGTTTATTCTCTGGTTTACCTTTAGGTGCCAGTTATCTACATCTGCTCTCTCTCTTTCTTTCTCTCTTTGACTTGCCTATCAGTTGCCTTGTCCTCAGTTCTAAAGATCTGCCTAGTGCTTCAAGATCATGCCTTCATAATTGTTCCTGTCTTAGTTTGTGCTGCTATAACAAAATATCATAGACTGGGTGGACTAATCAACAGAAATTTATTTCTGACAGTTCTGGAGGTTGGGAAGTCCACGATCAAGGTGCAGAAAGATTGGGTGCCTGGTGAGAGCCTGCTTCCTGTAGATAGCCACCTTCTTGC
>NW_021159353.1:0-1094 GCF_002837175.3 Physeter macrocephalus
ATTCAGGAAAAAACGCATACGCCCTTTTTGGCCAACCAAGCAAGCGGGGAGAACAAATCAGCACTAACAAGAAGTCTCCCTTCCCCCGGTCAAAAGGGCCATCCGAAAAAAGTTTAAAAACCAGAAAGGCAGGACAGGCCATGGAGACAAGGGAGCCTTGTTAAGCTGATGGGCAGGATGTAAACTGCCAACAGCCACTCTGGAGAAGTGTATGCTGTTTCCTAAAACATGTAAAAAACGGAACCACAGAGCATAGAGCACTTCCACACATGGGCGTATATCTTTGGAAAACTAAAAATAAACCAGACACAGGCACCCCAAAGTTTAGGGCTTCTTTCTTTACAAAAACCTCGACTTCGGTACACATTTCGTATCCCAGGGAGAGATAAATGGACAAAGAAGTTGTGCTACTTAGTTACAATGGAATATCCTCTCAGCCATGAATCCATGTCATAAGGCTAGTAGCAGCGTAATGAGTGGATTTAGGTACAATGATCCTAAGAGAAATAAGTCACTCAGAAAAAGACACTTATGATATCACTTAAAGAGGGAATGTCAAAATCGCTACCCATGAACTGAATTACAAAACAGAACAGGGTCATACTTTTAGAAAACAACCTTTTGCCTGCTTAAGGGGAAAGGTAAGGTGGGGTGATGCATAAAACACGAGTTTGAAATGAGCACAGATACCATTCCGAAAACCAATTATGTAATAGACACGACCTACTCCTTGCTCAATGAACTGGACTCAACAGCCCCTATTCATTGCAGAAGAATATATCAGACTAGTAAGCATCTTAAAACCTAAGTATTGATATCTCTCTGTAAGTGAATCAAGTGTGTGCAAAGCGGCATAAACACAGCAGTGAAAATCAGCTAAACCCCATTATAAAAATACATTTCAAAATCAAAGAAACAAACACTGTGAAAGAGAGAGAAATTCTTCTAAAATGAGTTCAGGGGCCATGATGCAAACAGGATTGACCACATCTACACCCACATCTGTCTGAGACATAAAGGTGTACACTCTTGGGGCTGCGAGGATTGGTGAGGTTGGGTGAGCAAATGTAGCCCCTTTAAAGTAATGCTGCCTG
>NW_021159354.1:0-1094 GCF_002837175.3 Physeter macrocephalus
AAAAAAAAAAAAAAAAAAAAAAAATTTATAAAGCAAAAATTGACAGAACTAAAGAAAGAAATAGGTAAATCTATAATCATAGTTGGAGATTTTAATATTTTATTCTCAATAATTGTCAGACAAAGTTGATAAAAGAATACACAGGGATATAGAGGTTCTGAAAAACACAATCAACCCAGCAGGCCTAATTAACATTTACAGAATACTCCCAACAATTAAAGAGCACATATATTTTTTAAAATATTTCAATATATTTGAAGATACTTAAGTCTTATAGACTAATATGTCATGATCTATTAAGCAATACAAGAATTTCAACCTTTGTAAATCATTCAAAGTAATGAACTACACTAAAAGAATAAAGGAGAAAAAAATCTGATAATTGTCTAATAGAAGCAGAAAAACATTTGAGTAAATTCACTCATGATAAAAATTCCCAGCAAATTAAGAATAAAAAATAACTTTGACCATTTAATAAAGGGCATCTATGAATATACTGAATGCTTTCTCCTAAGAATGGGAAAAAGGCAATGATGGCCACTCTTGTCATTTTATTCAGTATTATATTCAAGGTTCTCACCAGTGTAATAGGCAAGAAAAGTTGTAAAGACTGGAGAGAAAAAGCATGATTTTTTTCATGTAGAAAATATTAAAGAATCTGCAAAATTACTAAAATTAATAAGTGAATTTGATAATGTTGCAGGACAAATGGGTCAATGTACATAAAGGATAAAACAATTAGAAAATAAAGTTAAAAATCAAATCCTACTTGTGATAGCATCAAAAAATCAAATATCTAACAAATACTTAACAAAATATGTGTAAAACCTTTACACCGAAAACTATAAAATATTGCTGAGAGGATTTAAAGATAACCTAAAAAGTAGCAAGATAGGCCATAATCGTGGATTAGAAACATAAGATATCAATTATTCTCAAATTTATCTATTCAGTACAATTCCAGTCAATACCCAAAGAAGCTTTTTAAAAAATGAGAGCGGATTAAAAAATGAGTTAATTTGCATAAATAAGGTAATATAATAGAATTTTTCTGTTCTTTAAGAAAAAAAAGCCATAAAAGTCCAGTAAAAAAA
>NW_021159355.1:0-1094 GCF_002837175.3 Physeter macrocephalus
ATCACTTTTGCCATATTTTATCCCTGTCCCACCAGCACTCAAGGGAAGGTAATTACACAAGGACATGAGATCCAGGAGGAAGGGATCATTGGGGCCTGCTTAGCAGCTGCCTGTCCCAGTTCCACTCTCAACAGGCATTTTTACTTGCTGCACTTGGTACTTTTCCCTCTAGGAAGTGAGTTTTAACCCCATAAAACAGGCTTCTGGGGGACCCAACTCCGAGCTAGGTTTATAAATTCAAAGTCTGAATGAATAACTGTTACTTTAATTTAAGAAGGCCTCAGAAAGATCCAAACATTTGCTCCTGCTATTCTTTCGTTTTCATGGCATTGATTGGGCTTTATTTTGAGTGATTGGCCTGGATTTTTAGCTTTCTTTACTCTTTATGGAATTATAGGCCGAACTATAATTCTGGGTTTCTTGTTGATCCATTACCCTTGTAGGATTTCTCCCACCATGTCACTATGAAGGCCATTATGGTTTCAAATTGACCAAACTTTTAAAGTCCATCCAGAAACCAAAAGGAGAAAACTTTGATTTTGTAGAATGCCATTGCATGATCTTGATTTAGGTTGAGAGGATTTTTAGAGTTGGGGTAAGAAATACTTATGCTCCAGATATCAAATTCCGACCACCATTTGTTAATTCAAAACTGAACAGGGTATGCCATATTAAACATGTAATATTCCATTAATGTAGACAGTTAGCAGCTCTTACAAAAGGACCAAAAGTACTAGAGCTGGATGTTGAAGACTTGGCTCTTAAACTTGCTGTGTGATGTTAGGAGAATCATTGAAACTTCTGCCTTGGAGTCCCTATATAAAGTGAAGCTAATAATCGTGACCTTACAGTATTTTTTTTTTAAGATCAACTAAAATAATTTATATCCACCAACAGTTTAAAAAACTGCTTTCCGTCATCACAACTGGATAATCTATTTTTAAAAGATGACAATCATGTTGACTTTTTTGATATATGAAAATAGTGGCATGAACTAATGTTTTTTATTTTTAAAATTTATTTTATTAAACTATAGTTGATTTACGTGTTAATTTCTTCTGTACAGCAAAGTGATTCAGTTATACACACACACA
>NW_021159356.1:0-1094 GCF_002837175.3 Physeter macrocephalus
ATTTGGATTTCTTTCTTTTGTGTGTGTGTATCTATTTTAGATTTTTGATGTGTGGTTACCATGAAGTTTAAATACAGCAACCTAAATATTTACATGATTATTTAAGTTGATGATCTCAAGTGCAAATGTATTCTAACAACCCTGCATTTAACACCCTCCCCCCCCCCACACTGCATATTATTTACACCATATTTTACATTTTGTATATTCCTTAACTACTTTTGTGGATATAGATGCTTTTACTAATTTCATCTTTTAAGCTTTCTACTAGGTTTGTAAGTGGTTGATCTACTATCTTTACTGTATATTTGCCTTTACCAATGAGAATTTTCCTTTCATAATTTTTATATTTCTAGTTGTGGTTTTTTCTTTTCTGCTTAGAGAAGTCCCTTTAACATTTCTTGAAAAGCTGGTTTAGTGGTGCTGAACTCTTTTAGATTTTGTTTGTCTGTAAACCTCTTTATCTCCTTTTCAGATCTGAATGATAGTCTTGTCAGGAAGAGAATTCTTGGTTGTAGGTTATTTTGTTTCATCACTTTAAATATATGTTGCCACTCCCATCTGGCCTGCAAAGTTTCTGCTGAAAAGTTAGCTGATAGTCTCATCGGAGTTCCCTTGTACATAGTAGTTGCTTTTCCTTTGCTGCTTTTAAGATTATCTCTTTATCTTTAAGTATTGCCATTTTCACTATAATGTCTCATGGTGTGAAACTATGGGTTCATCTTGTTTAGGATGCTCTGTGATTCCTGGACCTGGATGTCTTTTTTTTTTCCATATTACAGAAGTTTTCAGCTTTTTGTCTTCAAATAACTTCTCTGCCCCTTATCTTCTTTTCTCTTTCTGGGACCCATAAAATGTGAATGTTAGTACACTTGAAGTTGTCCAGAAGGCCTCTTAAATTATCCTCATTTTGAAAAATTATTTTTTCCTTTTTCTGTTCGGCTTGGGTGATTTCCACTACTCTGTCTTCTAGTTCACTGATCCGTTCCCTGTATAATCTAATCTCCTGTTATTCTTTCTAGTGTATATTTTTAATTTTAGTTATTGTGTTTTTCAGTTCTTTTTGGATCTTCTTTTAATTTTCTGTTTGTTAA
>NW_021159357.1:0-1094 GCF_002837175.3 Physeter macrocephalus
GAGTCATTTATAACCTACACTGTTAAATTTTTATCAAATCAATATGTTGCACACCATAAACTTACACAATGTTGTATATATGTCAATTATATCTCAATTTTTAAAATTTTATTGTATATCCTTTCACTTTTCTCTGTGTAATTATTCTTCAAAAATTGAAATAAGCTGTACAGTTTGCTTTTTTCACTTAACAACACATATACCTTTTTTTCATATCATTAAATAGTCTTTGACAACATGATGCTTAGTGGTTAGATGATATTCTCTTCCCTGGATATACCATATTTATTTAACTAATTTATAGTTATTGGACATTTAATTCATTTCCAATTTTTTACTATTGTGAGCAGTGCTGCATTGAAGATTCTTACAAATAAATCTCTGAACGTATTTATAATGATTTGCTTAGGATGAAACCCAATGTAGAACTAGCAAGCTAATCTTTAAATTCACCCTTCCCCACTCTGTGAACCCCAAAGGCCTTCCATCCCACTCTCTTATCCAGTTGGGTTTGAAGCAAGAAGCCAGGGAATTCGGGGGTGACAAAACCTCAAAGTTCCACAAGATGGTGATATTTCCTAAAAGAGTCCAACAGACTAGCATTAGATTGGCTAGGGAACGAGGTGGATGTGGCTAAAGGGGTAAAATAGTTTTAGTGCTGCAAAAAAGAAAAAAGAAAGAATCAAAAGAGGCCGAAAGGTCTTCCATTTAGAGGAGAGTTTGTCGTTTGAAAGAAGAAAAATAGAGAGAAAGCTGCTTTGGCCTTTGATTCAATAATTTTTCGAAAAGGCAGCACAAGACAGCCATGTTTATAAAAATTTACAATGAGGCAAGTGACATAAAATGTCCCTGATATCAATGTGTGCAAAAAGAGTCCAGTTAAGATGGCAGTATTCCCCAAATTGGTCTTCATATTCAGTGCAATCAGTATCAAAATCCTCACTGCCCTTTTTTTTAAAAAAATATGTTATTTATTTATTTTTCTGGCTGTGCCCCACGGCATGTGGGATCTTAGTTCCCTGACCACCGATTGAACCTTCACCCACTGCAGTGGAAGCACAGAGTCTTAACCACTGGACCACCAGGGAAGTCCC
>NW_021159358.1:0-1093 GCF_002837175.3 Physeter macrocephalus
CAAAACAGAAAAAGACTCACAGGCATAGAAAACAAACTTATGGTTACCAAAGGTGAAAGGGGGGAGGGATGAATTAGGAGTTTGGGATTATACTACTATGTATAAAGTAGATAAACAACAAGGACCAACTGCATAGAATAGGGAACGATACTCAATACCTTGTAATAACCTATAACGGAAAAGATCTGAAAATGAGTATATATACATATGTATAACTGAATTACTTTGCTGTACACTTGAAACGAACACAACATTGTAAATTAACTATACTTCAAAAAAAAAAAAAAAGTGTGCCACTGAGTGGAAAACCAGGTTATGGGCATATGGGCTTTGAAGTCCATCCAAGTTTATTCAAGTGGAATAACATCTGTGGGCCTTCATTTCTATTTTCTTGTTTGCAAAATACATCTATTACTAGAACCTACTTCACAAGCCTCTGGTGAGGATTAAATGAATTAAGATGTGCAGAACCTTAGAACAGTCCCCTGCCCATAGCAAGCCCTCATTAGGTGTTGGCCATTATTAAATTTCAGCCTGTGAGCCAAAGCCAGTCAATCGAGTTATTTTAAAGGATGTTATTTGCTGTACAATATTATGTGTTTCTCATATGCATACAAGAAACATCCAGAATGATGAACAGTGGCTATTTCATTTAGTATTTTTTGTGTCTTTTAACTCCTTAGCACTGCACGTGAACAGCGGATAGCCTTTATATATCTGTATCCATGTCTGTACCCATAGCTATATCATCTATAACTATGTATCTTCCTGTGTTTATTCTAAAACACGACGTAGTGCAGTACGCTATTATTCCTACTAACGTAAACATGAGCTTTCATGATCCGCTCTGTGTCTACACCATTCCTGCTCCTGCTCCGTTTTGCAGCATCCGGAAAACAGACCACTGGACCCTGGACACTGACAGCACATTAACAAGCACACATTAGATGTGACAAAGGGGCTTTTCTACTGGATTCATTGGAAATATCACTGGGTGATTAGAGGATACCAGCTAATGACTTTGAGTAAGCATTTCTTACAATTAGTAGTGACTAATGAAAAAGAAATAGGGCAGTAAATCCCACTGCTGACA
>NW_021159359.1:0-1093 GCF_002837175.3 Physeter macrocephalus
GGGGGTCAGCCAGTGTGTGAGGAAGCTGGAATTCAGTGCTGGATCTGTCTGCCTACATGGCTCTGATTCTTTTCATCTCAGGATGGTGAAAAGAGATGTATATATACATATATACAAAAAACCACACATATATTTATATACACATACATAAGTGCATATATATTTATATATACATGTATATAAGCACAAATATGTATAAACACATATGTATATGTCATACATACACATATATGGAATCCTTTGTTATCCAAATTGTATGCTTTTTTATATTTAAAAAGCTCTTTTTTTAAATTCAGATTTTTAGCAGTTTTAGATTCACTGCAAAATTGAGGAGAAGGTACAGAGATTTCTCATATAACCCCTGCCTACCCCCATGCATAACCTCCCCCATTATCAACATCCCCCATCAGAGTGGTACATTCATTACAATTGATGAGCCTACATTGACACATCATAATCACTCAAAGACCATAGTTTACATTAAGGTTCACTCTTTGTGTTGTACATTCTATGGGTTTGGACAAATGTATCCATCATTATGGAATCATATGGAGTATTTCACTGTCATAAAAATCTTCTGTGCTCTGCCCATTTATCACCCACCTCCTCAACCCCTGGCAACCACTGATATTTGTACTGTCTCCATAGTTTTGCCCTTTCCAGAACGTTATATCGTTGGAATCATACAGTATGTAGCTTTTCCAGATTGGTTTCTTTCACTTAAGTTTCCTTCATGTGTTTTCACGGCTCTCTTTTTAGAGTTGGATAATATTCCATAGTCTGGATGTACCACAGTTTAGTCATTCACCTTCTGAAGGTTATCATGGTTTCTTCCAAGTTTTGACAATTATGAATAAGCCGCCGTAAACATCCATGTGCAGGTTTTCATTTGGACATAGGTTTTCAACCCCCTCTGGATAAATATGAAGGAGTGCAATTGCTGGATCATAGGGTAATCAAATGCATTTTTGATGTGTTGCATAAGGTTTTGGTAAATAGAGCTTATATATATATATATTTTTTTTTTAGATGTTGGGGGTAGGAGTTTATTAATTAATTTATTTCTTTTTGCTGTGTTGGGTCTTCGTTTCTG
>NW_021159360.1:0-1093 GCF_002837175.3 Physeter macrocephalus
CTTCCGGACATCTTGGACTTGAAATACAGATACGGTACTACTGTACTCTATACACTGCTATACAGTAAAGTACACAGAAGCACAACCACTTGTAGAGGATGCACGCTCGTGACAGCGTGCGCCAGACACGTGAGCTAACTTACGTGATTGGACGTGCGAACACATGTTAGCATGTTTGAGAGTTCACGACTTGAAGGTTCATAGGTAGGGGACTTACTGTAAATGCAAAACTCTTGGTTGCTTTCGCAAAGTGGCAGGGACACTTCAGCTGGTAAGAAGTACCATTCTGTTTCAGGCATAGTCTGGAAACATGCAAGTTGTGAATTGGGCAAGGTTTTCAGAAGATGTCTCTTGCATAAGGTGCCACAAGGCCATCCATTGGGCCACCGAAGGGGCAGTGTGAGGATCAGATGGGATAAAGTATAAGAAGATGAGATTAAATTTATGAAACTTTGAATAGTTTGTGATCCGGAGAGGTGAATGATTCAACACGCTGGTGGCCTGGCTGAAGAAAAACTCATGCCGATGGCCGTGTGAGAACAGCTTGTCCAGGGGTGCTCGTGGCAGGTGGGCTGGTCAGGAGGGTATTGCGGTCCTCTGGGCAGTGAGCTATAACCAGGGGAGAGGAAACATGGTCTTGCCGGTTCTAGGATGCGGGAAGGATGGGTAGAGAGGAATTTAAGTAGAGGAGAAAGGGTTAGCTTTCCTGGACGGGGGGTTAGGATTTCAGTGTATGAATTTTGGGGGCGTGGGAGCAATTCAGTCCATAAGAGGCAGATGCTGCTACCTGTTTACAGCTTCGCAGATTGCAAGAAGCCATACGTCATGCCTTCAATTGCCTAAAAATTGGCCACAACTCTGTTAGGAAAAGAGACTTTAGAAGACAGAGGAACAGTGTGTGTGTGTAGAAGTTGGCTTGGAACTGGGTGGAGAAGGTGCTGGACTTCTGTTCTTGTCAGAAGGCCTGGACTGAGGAGCAAGGGTTCTGAGGCTGCCCCGCCGATAACCTATTGCTGAAATTAGAAGAGGAGGGACGAGAAGTGAGTGTTCCGTGCATATCCCAGAATCTTCCTATTAGTTTCTTTTTTTTTTT
>NW_021159361.1:0-1093 GCF_002837175.3 Physeter macrocephalus
AGGCCACAGAGGTGAGAGGCCCGCGTACCGCAAAAAAAAAAAAAAAAAAAAATGGCTTCCCATCTCAGTAAAAGTCAGTCTTTATAGTGTCCTACAGGCACTGACATGATTTGCCAGCCCCCCCTTCCCTATCTGATCTTACCTCTTATTACATCTCCCATGCTCACTTTGTTCCAGCTACACTGGACCTCTTCCTGAAAACACAGGCACAATCCTGCTTCAGGAGTTTACACTGGTTGTTTTCACTACCTAGAATGTTCTTCCTTCACATATCCTCATGGACTCCTCTGTTACCTCCTTCGAGTATTTCCTCAAATATCATTTTCTCAATAAGGCTTACTCTTCCTGCCCCTTTAAAAATTTCAACCTCTCTTTCAGGATTCCTGAGGCCCTCTGCCCTGCTCCAATTTTTGTTAAAAGCATTTACTACCTTTTGCCTTTCTATATATCCTTTTTTGTTGTTGTTTTGTTTTTGGTTGTTTTTTTTTTTTTGTCTGCACAGCACAGCATGCGGGATCTAAATTCCCTGATCAGGAGTCGAACCCATGCCCCTTGCAGTGGAAGCATGCAGTCTTAACCACTGGACCGCCAGGGAAGTCCCTTATATATCTGTTTATTATGTTTATTGTTTACTGCCTGTTTCCTATCTCTAGAATTTTTGTCTGTTCTGTTCATTCTAGCATCCAAAACAGTACTCGGCTCATACTAGATGAAAGAATAAATGAATGGTCAGCTGTGTCAATGCTGCTGAGAGGCTGAGTGAAAATATACTAGGTTTGTTAACAAGGGGGTTACTGTCAACCTTGGCAAACTGGAGGGTAAAGAAAAAAGCCAGACTTGAAGTAAACTGGAGAGTGAATGGGATATTTCTGTTCTAGCAATATGCTGGACCATATTCCTTGAAAGACCCTTCAACTACAAAACAATTAGATCCGGGGTAAAATATACCTTCAAATACATTGCTGAGATCCCCATAAGTAAGGGAAATTTTGTTTGTTCACCAAACAAAACAATAAAAACCCAACAACCAAGAAATGAAATCAGAACTGGGAGCAGTGATCAGTAAACAAACAATAAATACGAGGTAACCCAC
>NW_021159362.1:0-1093 GCF_002837175.3 Physeter macrocephalus
AACATATATTTATTTTCTTCTGTATTCCAGGCAATGTATTAGACATAGGGGATTCAGTATCAGACAGGACATCATCCTGGCTTTACAAAGCTTACAAACTGATAAAGTCGTGTCTTCCTAAATGGTGAAGGATGAGACACAGTGAGCTAAAGTAATTTACTCCAAGTCACACCATCAAAGGAATATATCCCTAGATTATGGATTTTGTTTGAAAATAGGAGTGAAATGGTCCATAGATTAGCTATTTGGAAACCATGATGTATTTACAAATTAACAGAAAGGTTTATTCATTCTCATCAAGTCATAAAATTACCCCCAAATGAAAAGGTCTGAAGAAACATTGTGGGTGATAAATAAATAAATGGACAATATCCTCCTTTTGACAGTACACTTTCTTTTTCATGTATAGGACAGTTCTTTATGTTTTCTTTTTTTCATCCTGCTCTCTAAGTGTTATTGGTCTTGGCCTTTTCCTTTTCTCAATGTACATTCTTTCTTTGGTGACTCATTTACTCTCTTTACTATTTGCTGATGATTCACAAATATCTTTTTGCTCTAGACCTGCTTACACAATTGTATAGTGTCTCATATTTATCATTTCTAAAAAGGAATTCCTCTTTCTTACCCAGATATGTTATACACAAAAGTTTCTTTCCACTTTTCTACATCTTCCTCTTATCTGTCTAGACTGACAGCCATCTGTATCATTCTCTTCTTGGACAGAAGCATGGGAACTTGAGGTAGAGAAATAAATGCTAGTTATGAACACACATTTTCCCATGTTGTGCTTGAAGTGATTTTCTCACATCTGGCTGACCTTCTGTTTCTCCTACCATCCAAGATTGTACTAGATTGAACCATGAAAAATTACCATTCTTAAGGTTAAAAAAATAGTCAAATATCAGCAGTTACATATAGTACAACTAATTACTACCTTTGTTGTGGTAAGATGACTTATAAAATTCTCTTATTTTTAAACAAAGAGTAAACACAATAGTACTAATGCAAACATCAAAGTTAATATGTTTCTAAGATAAAAAAGAACTAAGGGCTTCCCTGGTGGCGCAGTGGTTGAGAGTCCGCCTGCCGATGC
>NW_021159363.1:0-1093 GCF_002837175.3 Physeter macrocephalus
TGGTGCTCCAAGGACAAAGAACAAGATAAACTCAAAGGGCCAACATTGCTGGAACAAAGAGTTACAGCACTCCTATCACTCTGTCACATTGCGACCACTGCAATGTCCCAGAGCCCTCCTAAGCAGCATGCCCCGTTCTTCTCCAGCTCAGCATACTGAAAGTATACATACTCTGCCCAGTCAGCAGATGACTCGCAGGTTCCCTGGCTTTAAAAACAGACCAGAAACCCTTGCTGAGGGTCGACTCTCCCTATCAAGAAGCTGGCCTGCTGCTCTGGCAGCGACCCTTCCCTCTAATGAATTCTGTCTTCTTTACTTTCCACCTTGTGCCTGGAAATTCTTTTCCAACCCGCATTCGGACCACAACGCAGAGTGCAAGGGCAGCTTCTAGGGTGCTGGTCATGCTTTGTTTCTTGATCTGGGTGTTGGTTTCATAGGTGTGTTCTGTTTGTGAAAAGTCATTGAGGTGTGCACTTTTGATGAGCAGACTTTTTTGTGTATATTATATACTTCCAAAAAAAGTTAAAGAAATCTTATTAGACATTCCTGTTCTTCCCAAAGGCCCTCCTTGCCTGCCTGGCCAACCAGGGGTCCTCTCTGTCTCCCCTCTCAGCTGTGTCCCTGCTCTACCCCTCACGCTCAGGGATCTTTTCAGCTCCTGCTCCAAACAAGTTCCCTTCCCTGTTCGGCACGGCTCCCTGGAAGGGACAGTTTTTTGCTCTATCTGCTTCCCTCTCAGAGAATGGTCCTGCCTGAATTTCTGGCCTTCAATAGTTCTTCCAGAAGTTCTTGTGAATAGTGAATAAAATGTTCTCATTCCATTGTATTTTCACCTGAGAAAATATTTGCAAATGAGACAGGCTGGGACCTGGGACCCTTTGTTGGGACCTGGGACCCTTTGTTGCAGTGCTGCAAAGCTTGCACCTGGACACACCTCTCTTCAAGCAACGAGGTACAAAGAAACTGTATGGGACTAAAAATAACTGCGTGCATGCAGCAGTTGAGGCAAATTCTGGACCCAAAAGATACAAGGAGACCAATAAACCCAACTGCCACTTTTGAAGAGCCTGGAGCAAAAGCAGGGGGTCAGGAG
>NW_021159364.1:0-1092 GCF_002837175.3 Physeter macrocephalus
GGGGTCAAATCCTCCCTTATCAGTTCCAGGAAGTAAAGGCATAAGTGCAGGAACTAGAATCGGATGACTGGAAATCTCCTTCCTGGCACTGTGACATCCTATGAGGTCCCTCAAAGACATAGAACTGTTCGAATTCACTCCAGGTGATGGTGGTAGAGGCATGCCTCCAGCAGCAGGGATGGTATCCTGCAAATGAGGCTCGGGGTACTTCCTACTCTGTGGCAGTTAGAATTGCCAACAGGACCCTGTCCAGTCAACCAAGTGCCCCCCACCCTGTTCACTGAATCTGTGAGCCCCTAATAGCCTTTTGATTAGGATCAGCATCGATTTATGTTTTTTGCAGCCACAAATATCTTAACTGATGTTGACTTATCCCATGAAGTTGGAACTCATTTACATATGACCTTTCATGAAAGCACAATCACATCCATTACTACAATGAGCACTGTGATGGGTGTCAGAAGACCTCCAGGATATCAGTAATTGATTATCAGAATGTCAAACAAAGCTTTTCACTTTTTGAACCTTAGTTTTTCCATCTGAAAACCTGGATATAAGGTTTAGCATGCATGAATTCTGAGATCTGAGTCTACAATCTTGTTTGATCCTCATAACTGTCTTTCATGTTGACAAGTCAATGGGCAGAAGTCACCCAATCCCTGTCTTGCATTTTTCCATCCATTCCATGCTTCTCAGAGGGGAGAGGATTAGAAATACTTCTGATGCTCCTAGAACAACTGAAACAAAGGGTGAGGGCAAGAAATCATAAGGTGAAATTGACAACTAAGCTCTAGACCAGCAATAGTTCAATTTCTCAATATTTACTGCTAGGAACTGAATTGTGTTCCTCCCAAATTCATATGCTGAAGCCCTAACACCTGCCCCATCCCTCCTGCACTGGAGATAGGGCATTTAAGGAGGTGATTAAGGTTAAATGAAGTCAAGAGTAGAGCCCTGATCATAGAGAACCTGTGACCTTATTAAAAAGAGAAAGAAGAAGAAAGAAGAAGACGGAGGAGGAGAGAAGGAAAGAGAAGGAGAGGAGGAGGAGGAGAAGAGGAGGAGGAGAGGAGGAAGGGGAGGAGGAGGGGG
>NW_021159365.1:0-1092 GCF_002837175.3 Physeter macrocephalus
CTCGAGCCAGTCATGGTAAGTAGAAGCCATGGGCAGAGGTCATGTGCTACTCACTCTAACAGCCCCCACAGCCCCCTAGCATCAAGCAAGCACCCCGTGTTTGGTGAATCAACAAAGTGAGACACACGCTCCTCTTCCTCTGTTTTCTTCTCATAAACTCTCTAAATGGCAGGGGACACAGTAATAGGAAAACCTGGAAAACATCTGCAGAAACGTTATAGCCTACATATCTTGAATGGCTACCTATGGATCCTGAGTTGTGGGTCCCTACAGGTTATATTTATAGTTCCTGGGCTTAGGCACTTAGTTTTACCAGGAAGATAGACTATTTCAGTTCTATCCACATTGCCCTTGCTGGTCAATTTATAGACACCATCTTGTTGAAAGGAAAATGGAGAAGAAATTCTGTATCTGAATATCAAACAAGAAAAATACGAATTAATAATGAATTCAAATAAAGCAAGGTTCTTAATAAAAACATATCCACGTATCAATGAAAGAGGAATTTCAGACAGGTCAGTATAAGCAACCTAGAATTTACATATAGAAGAGTCTTCACCTCCTACAAGGAAATATGAACCTCGGTCAGGCAGATCTCTGTTGTTTATGCATTCATATGTAAGTTCTAAAGAAAGTAAGTTGCGGGTGTACAAATGAGCTCTTTTATGCTGACAGATGGAAGACCAACAGGAGAACCAGAGTCAGGACAGCAGAGGCACAGGGAAAAGTCAGAGGTACGGAGCTCCAGGAAGGGGCCGTCCGTCAGAAGCGCTTGGCATGGGTAGGGAATGATGCACAGCAATAAACTGCGGGGGGGAAAATAAACAGTAAAATATGAACGCAAACTCTGGCAAAATAAATGTCACCTTTCTCATCATCATCAAGGCCCTGGGGATTCAGCACCGCACAGAGAGTGAGGTGTCGGCCAAATCATCGTATTACTAATGTTTCCTCCACTTCCTTTCTTTTTAAAAAAATTTAATTTATTGTTTTTAATTGAAGTATAGTTGATTTACAACACTGTGTCAGTTTCAGGTGTACAGCAAAGTGGTTTAGATGTATATATGTGTGTATGCATGTGTGTATAGATAT